>NC_056744.1:1326294394-1326364394 GCF_019279795.1 Protopterus annectens
TGTGTCATTAAGTATTTGCTACTGGATATTGATCTGATATGTGGATATTAACTGTAGACTACTGTGTGTATAGGACATGCCATTGAGGGCTGCTGTCATGTAGTAATGGTATACCTATCAGTGTCAGATGTCTGCCTGTCAAAACATTCATCCTAATGCATAACCAGTTGGCTAGCTGATGTCTGCCTGTCCTCTGTACAGATGTGCAGATGTCAGGTATCCATCTTGGCTGCTTAAAGGCAATCTATGCTTGACTGATAGTGACATGTCTACCCAGCTGTGTTATGAATGTTACAGCTAGGAAACCCAACCCTTTATGCACCACATGCCATGGATACCTCAACTACACTACCACACTCAACAGAACATGCTTGGGTACAAGTCTTCAAGACAGACACTGACCATGTTATGTAATATATGTTGCATAAGTGTCAACTGGAGCACCTCTCTGGCCCTCTGCAAGAGGGAACAAGATGATTGGATGTTGCATTTAACTCTCACACTGAGGATCACTCACGTGACATCAGTTGATAGATGGCCTGCTGACAAATGGCAGGTGGCATGATACCACTGTACCCACATCCCCTCCTCTTCTCATCTCTCCATGGACAATATCTTGGTACACACCTAGGAACACCTGCACCTATGGACCCCAGTACTGACATATGTGTCAGTGTGCATTAGTGAGAATAACAGCGTCTTTGTGTTTGTAAACCTGTAGTTGATAATACCCTGAGGGCTTTCTCACTCACGACACCCCCCATTACCATAGTAAGAAATGGCTGCTGGTGTAATAGACATTACATGTACATTGTTACACTCTTCACCCTATGGGCTACCTGGAGCTTGCAGTACCAGCACAACACTGTTGTACAAATTGGTAGATAGGCATGGGTTACCTTGTGAGTCCTGGCAAGTGTGTGTATGTGTACAAGTGTGTATATTTGTAGTATACAGCATTCTGAGGCCACATTCTCCAAATACAATACACCTTGCCATGCAGTATAGGGGATAGTGATGTTGCTGACAGCAGGAGAGCCATGACAAACCATCTCCATACTATCCCTGTGGCATGTGCAATAGATGCATATCCCTGTAGTAGCACTCTTGAGATAGACAAGGGGTTGTATTGCAGTCCTGGTCAATGTGTGATTCTGGGTATGTCAGTGTATTATCATGGGTTTCAGTGAGTAAAATATCCAATGTGGGGTGTGTGTGCTGGGTATACTGTCTTTACACCATGGTATCCCAGTACATGTTCCAAGGTCCACTGTATGGGGACCACTGTCACCATCAACCATACAGATAACTGATTACAATATCCAGCCCAATGATGCATGTGCTGTGTGTGCAAATTATCTGAACACAGAATGGACTCACTGTCAAGGTAGTTAGCACAGATAAACCCAGGTCTCTCAGATGTGTCTATGACTGTTATTTTTTATCAATGTGTATAAGACAGTATGTCACACTATGTCTTGTTCATAAACAACCAGTACATCCCCCATTACCATACTGTACAAGGCCTGGTGATGTTCTTCACTTACCAAGAAACCTGGGACACACCTCATCCTAAAAGCTATGTGATGTGTGTAATAAAGGCCACACACATTAGTACCAATAAGTACCTAGGTAAGGTTCTACTCTCAGTGTTGCCAAGTAAGTGTGTGTGTGTGTGTGTGTGTGTGTGTGTGTGTGTGTGTGTGTGTGTGTGTGTGTGTGTGTGTGTGTGTGTGTATGTGAAGGGATCTACTTCAGTTTGCAGAAAATACATGTCCCAGGAGGTCATCTGTCCAAGAACTGACTGGCAAATGCTAACATTTCAAAGGTATCATCTTCTGGAAATTCATTCCATTAAAACTAGTAGTAGATATGTAAATGCCCTCTTCCCCACTGTATAGCTGTACAGCAATACTGGGATTGGTATATAAAGTTGGGTGTGGATCTTGTGGACAAAGCCACCATCATTGGGGTTATTGTTGTGTGTATCCCCCTGCTTAGTCAACTGTAATACTGTACAGTTTATGTTCATAGGTTCATAGGTTCATACTAGGCTATCTGCCCTAGGGCATTTATAAGCCTAGCCAGAATGGGTTTGGCTTTCGCCACCCATTTTAAATTTATTTTGCTATGCCCTTTTTCGAGGTTAGTATACTGTGCCTCTGTCTAACAGTGACACAGAAGTGATACCCAGGGTAAACCTACGATCTCCCATCCCCACATCAAGATTCCTCTTGAAGAGAGTCAGTGAGGGACTCTGCCTAACCTGGACTGGGATTTTATTCCAGAGTGAAGGGAGCCTCTGGGTTATGAATCTGTCCCTCCAGCATGTCCTATTTATTTCAGTGCCGAGGTTCA
This sequence comes from Protopterus annectens, assembly GCF_019279795.1. Taxonomy (NCBI): domain Eukaryota; kingdom Metazoa; phylum Chordata; order Ceratodontiformes; family Protopteridae; genus Protopterus; species Protopterus annectens. Next base: position 1,326,296,753 of record NC_056744.1, read on the forward strand.
AGTCTCTCGAGCGCATAGCTCGATGGGATTTGGATTTTCTGAGGTGCAGCATGTCCATTAATTTCGGGTTGGACATGGCTTTATATGTCAGGCACAGATCGCCTCTGAACAGGCGGTATGCCACTGAGTAGAGCTGGAGTTTCTTTAACCGGGCAGCATATGGCATCTGTTTGAGCCCTTTGATCCTCTTGGTGAGGTACCTTTGGGGTCTTTCCAGTTGCTGCAGGTGTCTGGTAAGGTACATCCCAAAAGGGGCATTGTACTCAATTATGGGCATGATGAGGGATGAGTAAAGAGGCACGATGACCTCCCCTGATCTAGATGTGAATCCCTTCATGATTAGGTGGGCTATATAAAATGTTTTTCTAACCACTTTGGCCACGTGGTTGTCAAATGAGAGATTGCTATCAACTTGGGTCCCCAGGTCCCTAATTACTTCTTCTGTACTTAATGGATTACCACCTATGTGGTAATTTGTGGGCACTTTGTTTTTGCCAAAGGGGATGACTATACACTTTTTGGCATTTAGCTTGAGGCCATGGCTCTGGCACCAGTTGTCTGTTTCTATGAGGCCCTTTTGGAGGATGCTTGTGTCGGTTGGAGAGTCAATTATGGTGCCCAGTTTGCAGTCATCTGCGAACTTGGTCAGCCACAGTCCTTCCGTGTTGGCCTGTACCTCCGATAAATATATACCGAATAAGAGCGGTCCCAGGACTGAGCCTTGTGGGACACCACTTGTAACTGGTTTGCAGTCTGACATGGCTCCAGCAATTCTAACCATGTGGGTTCTGTCCTTGAGCCAGTTTGCAATCCATCTAGTGACATAGGGGTTTATATTTAAGCTGGTGAGCTTATCTATAATGCCCAAGTGGGGTATTGTATCGAAGGCTTTTGCGAGGTCCAGGTAGGCTGTGTGGACCACCTTCCCCTCGTCAATGGCCTTGGTGACTGTTTCAAAGAAATCAACCAGGTTTAAGAGGCAGGATCTGCCCTTAACAAAGCCGAACTGGGTAGGATCCAGTGTTTGTAGGTCCCCAATATCTTTATTTATGAGGTCCATGATGATCCTTTCCATAGCTTTGCAGACCAAGCTAGTCAGGCTTATGGGCGATAGTTTCCAGGATCCGTTGAGGCACCACCTTTATGGAGAGGGACCACTGTTGCTGTACGCCACTCTCTGGGCACATATCCTTTAGTAAGGCTGAGATTGAACAGTAGTTTTATGTTTGGGTTTAGCTCTTCTTGGAGTTCATGTAGGACGCAGCCCAGGACACCATCTGGTCCCATTGATGCTGTGTTTTTTGCTTTGGAGAGGGCGGCTCTTACCTGAGCATCTGAGATGTCAGGGGGGCAGCACTCTGCTGGGATAGATATTTGCCCTTTTGGTGAGGGGAGAAGTTTGCTGAACCTGTCAGCTAGGATGTTGGCAATGTCTGTGGCTTCGGTGTATTTTTTGTCATTTTGGACTAATTCTGAGCATATCTGGGAATTACCACCCAGGTTCCTAACTTAACTAAAGAAAGCCTTGTGATTATCCTTAGTGTCCTGTGCAATTTTTCTCTTGAAGCTGGCCTTAGACAATTTTATGTGTGCCTGTAGTTTTTTGCTAATACTGATCAGTGATGCCTTCCCTTTTTGGGATTTTGCTCTATCATTTAGTAGCTTCCTCCTTCTATTGTATAGTTTGTTTATGGCTGGGGTCCACCAGACAGGACGTCTGCCTTTGGAGGATTGGGTCTTGGTTTTATTTAGGATCACATGATCCATGCATTCCTGAAGGTGTTCATAGAATGCGTTTATAAAGGATTCTGCGGTCTGGGCCGTATTTTCCACAGGCCCGGGGGCTTTGAAGGATTCCACCTCAGTTTTGAGGAGTGTGAAATTTGCTTTAGAGAAGTTTTTCACTGTGGTTTTCTGGGCAGGGGGTGGGGTCGGGATGTGAATATCCAGTGAGATTAGTTTATGGTCTGATCTTACCAGTGAGGGATACACTTCTGGTCTGGAGCATAGAGTCCCCATGTTGGTGATGATCAGGTCCAGTATGTTTTCCCTCTTGTGGGAGTGGTAACAAGTTGTTCCATAGCATTTGAGTTTATAAATTCTAGGAACCTTTGGGCTAGGGTGTTGGAGCTAGAGTAATGCTCCCAGTCTATGTTTGGGTAGTTGAAGTCGCCCAATATAATGGTGTTTGGAGAGACCTTCATATTTTCCAGTGTTCTCAGGAAGGCCAAGTGGGGTTCCTGGGTTTGGGAGGGTGGTCTGTAGCAGGCTATAAACTGGAAGGCAGTTTTACCCACTGTTAGTTGCACATGGATAGTCTCTGATGCTTCGTGCTTTGCCACCAACCTGGAGGTGTGGGTATCTTTGATGAATATCGATACTCCCCCTCCTTTTGTGGTTCGGTCCAAGTTTTGGGGCCGAAAAGCATGGTATGAGGTATAACATGGTAGTGCTGGGGTGCTCTCGGGAGCCCTGAACCAGGTTTCTGTTACCGCACAGATATCGATGTTCTCCATGCTAAGGAGAGTTTCGAGTGCGTGCATCTTGAGGTTTAGACTTCTGGCATTGAGTAGCATTACTCTTAGTTTCTTATCCCTTGTGATACCTATGGAGGTGGGTTTTTCTTTTGAGCCTTGCCTAAAAAAGGCACTATGGGGGTAGCAAGAGCCTTTGCCAATATCCAAAAGCCCAGGGGTGACAGGTGCAAGCCGTCCCTAGCGAAGCATTGTGGCTTGTCGAGCATATCATCCCAAGCTGACAGGCATTGGATCCCCTTTGAATGACACAAGTACTTAAGCCAATTGTTGAAATTGTTCATCTTGTCTTCATATTGTGGCATCATTCTTGGTGAGGGTAAGATGCTACTCAAGGTCAGGGTCATACCGGCCTGGGCTACATGCTCAGAGAGCTCCTTTATGTCTCTTTTCATGTAGTCCAGGGAGGTACGTCTCAGGTCATTCACACCAGCATGGACAATGACTGAGTCATATTTGTACTTGCCTTGGAGTGACCTGAGTGCTTGAGTTATGTGGCGGATCCTAGCACCCGACAGGCTACTCACCGTGACCCTCTCCTTGTTCAGCCTGGTGAGCGGGACGTCAGTGTGCCTGACCATAGGGTCACCTATTACAAGTGTATCAGGTGTGTTGTTTAGTCTTAAGGGCTGTGACTGCTTGGCACACTGGCTTTGTGAGATATGTGTTGCACGTGTTTTGTTTTGGGGTAGCGGCTGCTTGGATGTCTGCTTTGGAGGTCTCTGCTGCTTTGGCAGATCTTTATTTAGAGCCTCCAAGTATGTTTTTGTGTGATTATGTGTTTGGTTTGCTGTCATGGTAGGTCTATGTGAGATTGGAATTGTAGTGAGTGTGGTTTCCTTCTCCTCCTGACTGGTTATGCCAGTACTGAGTTGAGAGAGCTTAGCCTCCAGTTTGGCTATATGGTTGCATCTCACATGTGTTGGAATTTGTTGGGAGGAGGAGAGGGTTGTCTGTGTACATGACGCAGTTGTAACATTGCCTCAAGATTCCCAGATTCACCAGCTGGACCAGAGAGGAGATTGACAACTGAGCTTTGGACATGCTAGAATAATATTGGGAATTCATTAATAATTGAAAACCAGGGCCAGTGGGGAGTGAGGGTGTAGTGCTTTTAATTTTTAGTGCTGACTTATATAATTGCTTTAGTGAGCAAGTGCCAGGTAACTTAAGTGCAATGTGTTACAGGTAACTTAAATGCAAAAACAACAAACAGTAACTTTCTTTCAAGAGAAACAAGGAAATAAGTACAGTAAGCAATGCAGATATCACTAGTGATCCACAGAAGCACTGAGAAGCCGCGTATTAGGTGGAATTAGCGTTCCAGGGAAATAACAAGCAAACAAACAACAAGCATGTTAACAAGCTGTTAACAGATTAAGTAGTTATCAGTTACACTATCTGCAGTTCTATACCACCCCACACCCTCCAGAGGGTAGGGCTGTGCCACCACACCAGCGCACCTATGTTTACCAAGTCAAGGATTGCACTACATTGTGAAGGGGACATATACCCTGCCAGTACCATCGTCAATGACATTAAACTAGCAGACTGATTACTTACTGATGTGATGTTGTTCCTATTTTGTCTTGGTGGAATTGCTTAGGCTAAAATGGGTTCACTGCAAAAGTTCATACATCCATGTGTACAGTATTTTCTGTGTATTGTATTAACACCAAAGCCTCTGTGTGTGTGTGTGTGTGTGTGTGTGTGTGTCTGTGTGTGTGTGTGTGTGTGTGTGTGTGTGTGTGTGTGTGTGTGTGTGTGTGTGTGTGTGTGTGTGTGTTATACATAAACATGTGGTGTGTACAACCCAGTACACTTACCATTGTCCACTGTAGAAGGGCTGCTGACATCAACCACCATGCACTCACCTGTATACACCCCTCAGACCTATCAGCCATGTGGCACATGCAGTAACTGTTATACAGACCTGTTATTTGTGTTCAGCTGTACTCAGGATACGGCACAGTCAAGGGTCACCACAGTGCCATACCCCTTGTAGGAAACAACAGCAGACCAGCATCCTGCAGACACATAGACACCTACAACACAAACTGAATACATTATGGAGACCACAATCAGTCAGTGTTAATAACAGCTATAATGCATCATGGATGGAAAGCTACACATCCTGACATGTAAACATTAAACTTTACTGCTGAAAACATGTTACACAGCATTACATTGGTACACCTTAGTACATTTACCCTGTGCATCAGAACCATATTATCCTGTCCCTGCATCAATGTTATGGATGACAGGGGTGTGGCACAGGTATCATCATATGCACAGGTGTGTTGTGGGTTTGCCAGAGACCTAGGCTGTGCTGTTTGGTTGACATCATGTGTGTGTGTTAGGGGGTTTCATTATTAATTGAGTTGTGCAGATATGGTGTGTGTAGGTATGGGGTTGCCCTAGCTGTGTTGGTGATGTGTGTGTGTGTGTGTGTGTGTGTGTGTGTGTGTGTGTGTGTGTGTGTGTGTGTGTGTGTGTGTGTGTGCGCGTGTGTGTGTGTGTATGCATGCACATATGCATGCACACAGTTTTGCCATGTGGCTGCCCTTTACAAGGATTTGTTGGACAGCTGCAGACTGTACCTGGCAGGGTGTGCAGTTCACCGTCTCCAGCCACGGATGTGAGAACTGTGCCTGCCAGGAGTTCCATGGGCCATACCAGGTACAAAGCCAGATATGGTACTCTCCCCTGATGAGGACAAATGTCCACTGGATCCGGGTCTCTCTTGGAACCAGCCAGGGCCATGTGCAAGTGGTCTGCTATGTTGTGGTGTGGACAGCACCCTCTCTACAGTGCTGGTGCTGTACTGACACGGGAGCAGTTCTGACTTGTTCCACATCCACATAGACCTTCACCTGCTGGTGTTGCTGACCTACGCCACATGGCTGTCACCCTACTCCCACCATATGCTGAAGCACCGACATTGCACGGTCAAGGATTCCCATCACCTTACCCAACCTTCTATCCAGGACCTCTGCAAAATAACGGTGGGCACCTGCAAGATCACAGATGTTGACAATAACAGCAGAATGAGTAGCCCTCTGGAGCCTCAGACTCTGTCTGGTATAATGTTCCATACATTCCATGATGGCCTGAAACATGTGGCTGGTGAAACCTGCTGTGGCACTTCTGCCAGGGGCATGACAACCAGCAGCCCTCCTACGAGCACCCCTGCACATCTGCCTGTGGTACTTCTCTGGTTATCTTGCTATGGCTGCTGTGTCCAGACACATTTGCCATAGTCACCACACTGTCCTGCCCATTGCCAGCACCTGCCAACTGTCCCTCATCTATGGCCACTAGTGATGGGGTATGTATAGGCAATGTGACAGTGTGCGGGGATGGGGTGGATAGCAGTGGGATGTCAACCAATGGCACAGCTTCACCCCTGACAACCCTGCCTGTGCCTCACCATACCTATCATCATTGTCAGAGCCTGTATGGACACTAACATCAGTTTACCTGCAGGAGGGACCCTGACCCACATCGCCACCTGTGAGGTGAAAACAAGAAACACACTTTTAGACCTGTACATCATTGCTTAACTGTACAAACACTAACACACACACACACACACACACACACACACACACACACACACACACACACACACACACACACACACACACACTTACAGGTGAAATTGCACAAAGATATTACACACAGACCTCTCATTACCCAACTGTCAACATGCATGACATATGGCATTCAACAGCATGAATTGCAGCTATAGTCAATCCCTGTTTCCAATATTATACATCTCTGTGATGCATGAGTTGTGTTAGTAGATGATGTCCCTTCCCCTGGAACACACTGCACCCATGTACACAGCATTGCTGTGCACCTGTTCAGCACCCTGGCATGTACTGTGCACCACACCTCATGGGTGTATATGCCATTGCTGAATGTGTATATGTGTGTCAGTTATGTTTGCTCTGTTGCTTACAGCCTCTATGTGTTTGTCCAACACATATCTGGGATGATATGAGGACAGATGTCAATAGTGAATGCCTGATGTCTGATTTGCAGATCTCATCATCAGCAGTGCATGTATGAACAATAAAATACAATTACACTGACAACCTTCAAAGCTTACTGTGGCTAGGAGGAGTGTACACACCCTTACTGACATGGCACCCTCTTCCATGATATGCCATGGGGCCATAATACTGCATATGTTAACATTACACAAACCTCATACGTGACATATGACCTGTGCAATCAAATGCAGTATCAAACAAATGTGTTAGCTGAGCAGATGCTGATTGAAATGCATACAATATGTGGGTGCATAAGTGTGTACACCCTTAACATGATGGTTTGTTGCATCAACTGTTAAGTGTACTACAGCAGCCACTATTCCTGGAAGAGGTATACTAGCATGGCTCATCTGCACTTGCCAGTATTTGCTTACTCCGCCCTACAAATGCCCCCCAACTCTGCCAAATTGCATAGTCATCTTATGTGCTCATCCCTTGGAGGTCACACAGTGCCTTCACTATTGCCGTGGAGTCAGGGTTATGTCTGCCACAATTTATGGCCTTGACTGTGTGCAGATAAAGCCATTCCTAGTGAGGTTTGGATGTCTGCTTCAGTTTACTGTTGTGTTTCAGGATGACACCCCTCCCCATCCTTAGCCTTTTTGCAGATGCTTGACAACTATGGGCCACACATGAGTGTCATTTTGCAGTGTCCCAAATTTAGAACACCATGTGTACTGGCCTAGTTCCTGCTAATGAATGACAAACATGCACGTATACACTGGCACCAGCAAGGTACAAATGGGGATGATGGGTCTGAGGTGGAGTGAGGTGTTGCTTGTGCAGCACATGTATCTTTATTAATACTGTCTGTAGGTTTCGGACTTGGTCTTGGTACACCATTACACATTGCAACACATGCCTTTGAGGGACTTTTGATGTTATGCATATGCTACCTTTAGAAAGCCCTGAATAATGTTTCCTGTGGAACAACTTTCTCATCTGATTACTCTAATCCATAGGCCACAGTTATGTAGAGTCCAGGCGATTGTTGACACAGGTACTGCACAGCCAATACTTGCTAGACATTTCTGCAACTACCTCAGTGTTGCGGCATGTTTCTAGGCAGCCTCCATGACCAGTTTGCAACATGTGTCATCGTCTGTCTTGGATGGCCATCTGTTTATTTTCTACATTAATGTTGCCCCATACTTCCTCATCACATACATGACTGTCTGCACTGTTTGCCATTGTATATGCAGTGATAAGATAAGGCTACATCTTCCACTCCTGAGTGCTATCTGTTGGATATGAGATCCATTCCATGGTTGGTAAGATGTGTGCAAGCCATGGTTGCCTCTGTTGTAGATGAGTGGGCAAATGTCATGGGCATATTTCTTTGACAGCAGACCATTTCTTTGTGTGACATTGAGGACCTGTACTTGATGGCAGGTGCATACTCATGAAAAATTAATGCTGTCAGTACCTCAAAAGCTGCTTCCACAATATGTTATTTGGAGTGTGTGCACGCATATGCTTTCAGTGTTTGTTAAGGTATGTATTCCCCATATTTGCTGTTCTAACATAGGATCCCATATTACACATTCATTGCTCATGTTAGGATCACATTACAGATTGTAAGGGTTGTGGAATGTGGTATTGTGATATGCCGTTGTGTAGATATGTAACAGTTGTCATTGTAATAGTGGTATATACACAGTTATAGCCACTGTATAAGGGTAATGTTTCAGACATGTTCCTACTATAGGCCATTTGTCCCACCATTATGTTCATCTCTGTGCACACATCTTGCAATGACTGGTTGTTATTTATACGGCAGGACTCTTACATACCCTTCAGATATACCACCATGGTGACCACTGTGATGCAGTGCAGTTAACAGCAACAATAAGTGAACATATACAGCATACATTATGGGTAGGTGTGTTAAATGTGTGCATGGCAAATACCATGGCCATAACATGGCCGTTGTATTGGCAAACCTGAACAAAAAACATCATACTCATCATCTATAGGCTGCTGCCCCAGAGGTATATCAGAGGGACATACATAGTTGTGTGAGAGATGTGATGTCAGTAGCCACACCTGTGGAATTGGTACAGGGTGTGAGCAGCATTTCAGTACATCAACAGTACAAACCCACAATAGTACAGATTATGCACATCTGTTCATTACTACATTGCAACAACAGACTATGCATATTTTATCTGACATATGCATGGTGAAACTTTACAGATGCAGATGGGTAAGCAACAGTGGTCTAATGAAGTGCCCTGTGGCCTTACCTGTGTGTTCCTCATCCATTGTTTGGGTAGCACCCACCTCCACAATACTATCAGCTGGTTCTTGGCTTTGCTGGTGAGCAGGTGCCCCAAGGCTGGCGAGTAGCTTCTCAGCATGTGTTGGGGGGTGGCTGGATAACATGACCCCCACCTGTGGTTAGCTGGTCCCTCCTAACTGCAGCAGCACATTGATGTGAGTGGAGGATGAGGTCAGTGCAGTGATGTCGGACCTGTTCATAACTGCGGTTATGCAGGTCGACATCGTTTACCCTGTGGACGAGCTCATTCCACAGGGCAGTCCTCTCCTGCAGATCATGGGCTGTACAGCCAAAGAGGTTTGGTAGTGCTGCACCAGGTAGGTAATAACATCATTTTCCAGGAGGGAATACACTGGAAGGCACTCTCTAGACATGGTACCTGAAAGACATAAAGAGGAAAAAAAGGTCTGATGACCTCATACTGCAAAATAGTTGTTAACTCATGACGTCTCCAGGTGCATCTGCAGTTACCCCCTATTGCTCCTCTAGGTGTCAAATATTGCTTGTTCATATTTGCATTAATAATTCCAAACCCATGCCCTGTACAAGGTATCAGAATATTTTATCTTGAAGCATACATGATGGCAAACACAATTGTATTGATATTTGACCTATGTCAATGAGTATTTGTTAGAATTGTAAGGTGATAACTTTATTTTTTAAAGGCTCAAGCCACGCCCACTAGGAGTTAAAGGTGCACAATCAAAAGAGCTGTACTGGAGGGAATGAGTTGAGATCTCTGTCTCCCCCCCACCATATCTGCAACAATAATCTGAGCACACAACTCAATGGGTATGTTTACACCAAACCTACTGTTGGGACATATATCGTGTTGTATGACAAATATTGAAATGTGGTTCTAGTCATGTTCCATGTTGAAACACTATCATTGGTGGCCTGCTGCTAACAATGTCAACTGCATGCCATTGTAAGGGCCACTATGGTTCCATATATGCATGTGTTCTGTTTGCTATGCGACTGCTCCAAATGTGGTGTTTTGTGGTAATGGGGATATCTATGCATGCTGCTATAACTAATCCTGGATTGTGTGGACTATTACTACCCACATATGTATATATATATATATATATATATATATATATATATATATATATATATATATATATATATATATATATACATATATACACACACACACACACACATATATATATATATATATATATATATATATATATATATATATATATATATATGGTGTGCATTCAGACATCACGTCCACACTCTCCAAAACTCCTTCCTCCACAGCATATTACTGTTCTGCCTTGCTACAAAACAGAAGAGTGTCACATGTGGACACAGCCTAACATAAGGGGATATATATAGGGACAGATTGTGGGTATGCTTATTACAAACCTATGAAGTTTGTGCATGATACATTTCACTTTAACATGACTGTCCTGAAGGTGGTGGGGTCTGAAACTCATGTGTCTATCATGACTTCATTGCTTAAACCTTCAACTATTTGTCACACTAATATACATGTCCTGAGGAACAGAACACACACTACGATGGCTTACATCTTGTCATTCTGTGCAAGTCTGCACAGCTGACAAGTATGGCCCACTTCCCACAGGGCCAGATGCTATGTCCATAGCAGTTGTTCAGCAGGACATCATTACAGCAACAAGTCTTGATGGCACATATGAATCTTTGCACATCATCTATTCCATTATTACAGACCAAGTACTACATTCAGTTACATGCATACATGTTTCCCATACCTGTTTTAGTATTGTGCTCTCTTCTATGTACACTTGTATATGTCCCTTGTTTTATTTTATTTTGTTTTGATTTGTAATATTTTCTCTCTGTCTCCGTCTCACTCTCTCCACTACAGGGATTAAGCTGGTTTGAATAGGTTGCAGCATGGATTTTGTAGGTGATGCTCATGATCAGGTGATGGCCTCTGCACCATCCGGTGTTCACTACATGCTAATTGCATGCAGCCAGCTGTGTAGCACTGCCAATTACCAATTTCATGGCAACCCACTACTATAAATGACTACATCATGTTGGCATTGTCCCTTTACCTTTCCTGTAAGGAAGACATCCTTCCTGTGTGTGGGCAGCAGTGTTACAGAAAGCAGGTGGCAATACCTCTTACAACAGGACTTGCAGACACAGGCCAACTACATGCTTGTATAAGGTTCCAGACCTACAGACAGTGTGAGTATTGATGTTATATGTATTGAATACCTCTATTTTTACAGGGTTTGTGTGTACATGCTAGTTTTGCATGGATTGCAGTCTGTCTGCATCGCTCTCAACTGTGAGCCTATCCACATGATGGACAGAGGATTGGCTGTTATGTTTTGTCTGTTCACCACACAGGTCTCATCTCTGACATATCAGTAGAATTCTCTCTGTTGAGTGCTATCAGTACATGGCAACATCCATTTATGTTTCTGACTTCATATTTCTGAGTAAGGGTATGTTGCAAGCAATCCTGTAACATCAGCAACTTTCACAGCGTATAACAGCAATATTGCAAATATGGTCCTATTTTCCAGGCTCTGTCCTCCATATATACCAGGCTTTGTCCAGATGTCATGCAGTAAGAGGTTGTTAAGTAGTGGCCTATCATTATTTAGTGCTGGTACCCCTTCCATTCCAATGATGTGGACTCCCACACAAATTGTATATGAGGGCTACAGCTGGACAAAACATGTGTGACCTTGTACAGTCCAGAGGGCAGTGTATGTAAAACACTGTTATATGCCCTTTTAAGACATTTTATGAGGGAGGGGTATGAATTGTTTTTAATCTAGGCTGTTACAACATGTGAGGAATATCAGTAGTAAGACACTTTAAGGTATATGGCTGTACATTTTCATACAGTTCACCATGGGAACAGTGGTGGGCTAGAGCTTACTGTCTTACATACTGTTCAGTTTGTCAGTGTGATAGTGATGTTTTAAGTTAAGCATTGTTATGTAACAGATACATTTTCATTGTGACAACTTAATTCTTTTCCCCCTAGAGGTTGAGTACAGAGTGTAATTGGAGGCTGCTGAACTACATCTGTAATTAATAAGTGTTGATTGGTTCTTATCTTCAAGACAAGTGTTTTTTTTTACTGTTGTACTACTTGAAGGCCTTAGCCTTGACAGCAACATATGTTATGTTTTCAGATTACTGTATCAAATGTTTTGTTTGAGAGTTGCATTACTCAGTTATTATGTATTTCAAACACTTAACTGCTATAAGAAATAGCATATACAACTGAAATAGTACACAAATAAACATTTCTATGTATGCAGACTTGTGTGTGGTGTCATGTCCTTTGCATTGTCTGTGGGTATATGTTTCATGCAATAATTGTCTTTTGTATGAAAGAATCAAACACTGGCCATTTTAAAAGGTGGAAACTGTAGGAATACTTCCTGTTCAATATGCTGTGTACCCTCTACATGTATATCTTCTTATACATAATGTATAAGTAGTAATATATGTATATGTGTATGGATGTGTATATGTATATATATATATATATATATATATATATATATATATATATATATGTGTGTGTGTGTGTGTGTGTGTGTGTGTGTGTGTGTGTGTGTGTATGTATCATTGGAATGTTTACAGCTTCCACATTGTACATTCCTTATGGTAGACAGAATGTTCTGCATGATATGTTACTGATATCATCCTGACATCTTACAGCTCAGATGGCTCACTGTTAAATTGTTGTAGCTATGTTGTGCAGGGTCCTGGGTTTGAGATTTGCAAGTGTTGGTTATTGTGTTGTAAGGCAGATCTATTCAGCTGTGGAGGAGGGGATGATGTCAATAATTACAAGATATACTTATTTCTGGCCCCTTCACCCCCATTAACAGTGCCTATGGCCAGATGTTTTGCAGTGAGAGGTTCAGAGTGTGGATCCAATGTGCAAACACAATACACACACACACACACACACACACACACACACACACACACACACACACACACACACACACACACACACACACACATGCACACACACACACACACACACACACACACACACACACACATATATATATATATATATATATATATATATATATATATATATATACATATACATATGTACATACATCTACATATATAAATACATTTTCCCTACTGTTGAATGACTGTGCTGCATGATATGTTTGAGAAAAGATATTTATTTATGTCTCAAATGGCTTAGTGGTAAATATCTTTGGTTATAGTGTGCAGGATCCTGTGTGTTTGAGACTTGCAAGGACTGATTATTTTGTTGCTGAGCAGAACAGGGGCTGTTGGAGACAGAGTGATTAAGGCACTTTAAGGCAGTTGTAAGCAGGTTTGCATGGAGCTAAGCGATGCTTACGTGAGCTCAGCTTTGCTTATGTCTACTTAAACCAGTGCTAATTTCAAATAAAGAAAAGAAAGGAAAAAAGAGAGATAGGAAAGTGGTGAAATTGGGGCAATCAGGGGGAAAGAACAAGAGGAGAAACTGGTAGAGATGTGCAGAACAGGTGTAGGAAAGGACCATAGCTCTGCATTTCTTTAGCAACAGCAGCTGCTTTCATTGTGGGCAATTTAGAATTTGAAGCCTCACACCCTACAGGTTTGCTTCCATGCATGTAGGTCAAGAGTACATACATTCAGGGATGTGCATTTGAAAGCTGCTGTCTTCTAGGTGTGTTTGTGTTTTGTTTTGTTTTTTTATTTCAGTGTCCACAGACACTGAAATGTTAGCTACTTACATTTCAGTGTCTGCGGACACTGGTTTAGTATATATTAGAGCCAGGCTTTAATATTGTATATATTGGCACACGTCTGTGTCACAAAGTGCCGTACGGCACTTTCTGAGTGAAGGAGGCATGTTACATGTGCAGGCACTACTGACACACGCCCCCTGCACTTGTTCATGGTTCGCATCCATTTAGAATAAACAGCAGCGCGCCTTCATGCATATGCAAGGCACACTGCTATTCTAAATGTACATGAACCACACTGTGCAAGAATAGTCTTATTTTTGCATGGAGTTTCATGAATCCTGGGGTGAATTTGAAAGAGGGAAGAAGTGGTTTTCTTCGGAGCCTGATAAGAATGATGCATTTAAGGAATGGTTTGATATCAAAATAAGAGGTCAACAGCTGGTTCAAGGTCAGACAGGCAGAGACTGCTGACAAGTGAGCTTTTACTGAAGAATATGCTAGGCCAGCATGCAGCCATTCTCACAAGTAAGAAAGAACCAGAAAGACCTCCATTAGCCACATAGATTTCCTGGAATTGGGCTTTCTGGCATCTTTCAAAACCCTAAGCATGTCCTTAGAAAAGTGATGTGTAAAAGGGATCAAAACCCTATCACCCAAAGGGTCAATGGAAGAGTGGACAAGCAAAGGTAAATAAGAGATCTCTTGTCTTACGTGAGAAGATCAGCCAATCAGGAAACTTGTGATGGTTTTCCCTGTCCAGGTGAAAGAAAAGGGGGAACCAGTGCTGTCTCCACCAAAAGGGAGTCAACAGCAAGGTTCTCAGGGAGTCATTCATGATCTTGTACAGAACCCTGGAAAGCAGAGGAAGAAGAGTTTAAGCATTTAGGAGTATTCCCTTCCAAGCAGAGGACATAACATTCACTTTACAACTCAGAGGACTTGAGACTCTGGAAAAGAATAGATGAAGTTGCCTGCTCAGAGGGGTTGCAAAAAGATCCACTTGAGGAATGCCCCACCAATGTGCTATGTCCAGAAACACCTCTCTGTGAAGAATCCATTCATGAGATTTTATGCTGGACCTGCTGAAAGAGTCTGTTACAAGGTTGTGCTCTGAAGTGGTGTATACTACCTGAAGGGCTTTTGAGGGTAGATAGCAAAGTCCCAGGCATTGCACATAAGCAGAACAAACACATCACATGACCGTCATTATGGGGAATCTGTCTCCCACACTGACATCTTCCTTTTCTGAATGACATGAATTCTCAGTAAACAAAGAGAAAAAGGAAAAGAAGGAACATCAATGGGGCACTTATCTATAGATGGCTTGGTAGGAACCAGGTCAGTAAACTGTGTTCAGATCATTGTTCATCTGTGACATTTGGACTGGTGACAAAAGTCCTGAGTACTGAACATTTGTATGTCACATTTATGCCCTACATCTGATGTACGACACTGGGAGGATGTAAAGGCTTTAGTATACTGGCAAGATGTTGTGGTATCCTTGGCAAGAGATTCCACATGTGATGAATACTACAACAGTAATAAGGAAGGGCATAATTAGGGTTTTGGTGAATGGAAGGTTAAAAGTTCTATAGTGTTTATCAAATGCATGTGGTGAGGTAAAGGAAGGTTGTGCAATCGCTGAGGTATTATGTTTACTAGTTATGAATGGTGTTTACTAGGCTAACAACCACAAAGGCCTTTTTAAGCCTAGTTATGCATCACCAATCTCTGACATGTTCTGGTACCTTTGTCATGCATCACAAATCTCTGACAAGTTCTGGTACCCTTGAAAAGTGTAAGCAGGGCTTTAAGAGATGAAACATTTACAAGCAGGGTCCTAGGAAATGAACCATTTACAGGTTACTTGTGTCCATTAGAGACATAGTTGCCAAACCAGAGATGAATTTCCTGTTCCCCATCAAATTGTCCAAATTAAGTTTGTATCTAACACCACTCTAAGTAATCAGCTGCAATAACACCTTTATCTTTAACCCGACTGGTGATACATCGTTATATGAAAAGCGCAGATAGGGTCTGAACTGTCTGCAAACACAAACAGCTAAAGTTAACTTTGTGTATGTGTCTACCTGTTTGAGCTAATATTCATTATCCCCTGGAGAGCACTCTGCTTTGGCTTTTAAGAAGACCCCCTCCCACACAAACACACACACTCATCTTCCATTTCTCTTTTATTCCCTTCTGTTAGCAAATAGTATCCACAAATGATCAAATACTGTGTGTGTGTGTTAATTTAAATGCGAGCACAGTAGCCTACAGATACAAGGTTATGCTGTTTTCCACACCTCATAAATGGTTATGAAATGACTTACAGCTTCACAGAAGTTCTGTTCAAACCACCCAATCTGCTATAATAATTACAACTAGCTCCTCCCCATTACATATTACTAGCTATCTACAATACATTTGCGCACATACACAAAAGTGATTACCCAATAGAAACATACCCAATAAACATCCCAAACATTTCATACATAACGTCTGACATTGAATATGTGACATTATAAGACACCAATATCTTAACAAACAAGAATTTATCTTCCCTCAATGCCAATCGTTTTTCAATGTCCTCACTTATAGCCATAGCATCACTCTCACACCCAAAAGGTCCAATCACGAGCTCATCAGCCCCACCCACACCCCCCACTCCCCTTAGCTATCTTCCACTTTAGAACTAGCTTGACTAATCCCATAGCCACTCTACTCTCCACTTTACTACAATTTCCCTAAGACTACAATACTCAAACACCATTATGCCTCTAAAACCCACCTCCTTTGTACTCCTTCCTCTTCTTCTTCTCTTCCTAACCTACCTTCACCTTCTCACCAGTCCTCCAAATTCTAATCACTCCCCCTCCTTTCATATAACTTCTATAAAACCCTACATATGTTAAACACCCCACAACCACTATATCCCCTCATCTCTATTTCTTCAATAGCAACCTCCTATTCCCTTATAAACTCATTTGTGTTCACTGCCTCTCATCCCCAATCCCTGACAACACTACTACAACACAACACCCAACTCTCAAACAGGACACTAAGCACTCTAAATTCCTCTTTTTCCATATTCATCAACGTATTACCAACCTTCTCTCTGGTGACATTTACCAAAACCCTGGTCCCTCCCCTCTCTTCATTCAAACCTATCCCTTCCCTCTCCCCCTCATCCTGCAAATCCCTCCTTTGCACTACATTCAATGCTTGAAGCTTATGTAACAAGATTCCAAACTTCCATGCCTGGCTCCAACATAACCACCCAGATATCCTATCCATTACTGAAACTTGGTTAAAGCCACACATGAAAGATCCTGAAATCACTCCCCCCAACTACAATATAATTTGAAATGACAGAACCCTCAGAAAAGGTGGTGGAGTAGCTCTTCTCTACTCCTCCTCCCTCACAGTTACTCCCTTCATCAAACCCATACCCCAATTCAACAATGCCGAACTAACCCTGGCCCTCGTCCAGATAAATAGAATCAAACACATATGTATAGCCACTCATTACATTCCCCCAGAAGACGATATCCACATTCTTGAGGATATCCTCTCCTGGTTCTCCTTTAACATTACCAATGAGACCATAATCCTCGGTGATGTAAATATTAACTGGACCGATATTCAATCTCCTACTTCTCCACACAACATAAACTTATACAACTTCTCGCAACTAATAAACTCTACTACCAGACCCTTGAAACACTTCTCCTCTGTTACTACTCTTGACTGGATTCTTGTTTCCTACTCCCAGTACATCTCTGACAGTGGGATGCTATCTGACACTCTTAGCAATCATTTTCCCTCTTTCGCTCATCGCCTTCCCTCCTCCTTACAACTATCCCACACTTATATCTCCTCCCGCTCTCACAAAAACTTCAACCCTGAAACCTTCTCCAGCTCTCTAAAACACATAAACTGGAGTCCTCTAAAAACCCTCTCCATAAATAATGCAGTAGTCTACTTTAATAGTACATTCTTCGACCTGTTAAAGGACAACTGCGCCCTCAGACTCAAAAAACATATTAATTTCATCATGGTTTGATGTTTCCTACATTTTAATAGCACTCTGAGACTATTTTGAGCTTTTTAGATATTTTTAGATGCAATTTCTGACTCTGACCACATGGGGTCTGACATATTGAAAAAATTCAGACTGTTTACTCTGCCTCTAAGTATCCCAGAATGCATTATTTG
The DNA here is from genome assembly GCF_019279795.1 of Protopterus annectens. NCBI lineage: Eukaryota > Metazoa > Chordata > Ceratodontiformes > Protopteridae > Protopterus > Protopterus annectens. The sequence continues at coordinate 1,326,314,541 of NC_056744.1, forward strand.
TCTCCAAAAAATTGCATCAGATCTGCCACGTTTTGCCTTAAGCTGCTGTCACTTCATTGACTTAACAGGCATTCACTGCAGTCTTAAAATCCCCTACTTTTGGTTAAAATGTTATCCTTTTTCAATGACCACTTAAAACACAAGCAGTGCAAATGCTACAGAACAGAACTGAAAGGTGCATTTTCTAGCTTTTTCATCTTAGAAATGCTAAATTGCTTTCTTTTGTGAAGGCTGAAATCTAGCTCTTCAAGGAATCTCCCCTCCCACTTCACACCTACCTTCCCTAGCTGTCAAAGAGCCAAGGGTAATTTGACCCATTATCTGCATGTGATTGACAGCTCGTCACAGCAGGTGACCAGAGTAATGTACTGTTTGCTTGTCAGCCTTTTCCTCCTTACAGTGGGAGACTTTTTGTTGCACTACTCCTGTCAAATTTAAAACCAAGCTACATAGCACTGGCAATAATCCCTGCTTTGCAAAGCAATCTGCCACTTATTTTCCCTTCCTGTTTAAATAGCTAACAAATGATGCACTATAAACTTGAAATATTTTAGACTTGCATGACAGCACCCACATGCTTTTTTGAGTCAATATTTTAAAAAAATTATGGTAGTGCATACACACACGCAGACACACACACTGCTTTACTTCTACAATGATTTAGATTTTATTTTTATATTTTATAGCAGTGTACTAACCAAGCAGAGAAATCTGGTTCAAAAGCAAGGATAAATTGATCCTGAAATACCTATGAACCTCAGCACAAGAAATTAGGACAAAGCCATACATAGAAGTGGGACAAAGGCACAAATGGAAAAGCGCAGTCCGGGTCTGAACTGTCTGCAAACAGCTACAGTTAACTTTGAGTATGTGTCTACCTGTTTGAGCCAATATTAATTTTCCCTGAGAGCACTCTGCTTTGGCTTGTAAGCAGCCCCCCCACACACACACACACACACACACACACACACACACACACACACACACACACACACACACACACACACACACACACACACACACACACACACACATTCCACTTTCTCTTATTCCCTTCTGTTAGCAAATAGTATCCACCATAACTCATCAATACTGTGTGTTTGTAAATTTAAACTATGACCACAGTAGCCTACTGATACAAGGTTATCCTGTTTTTCCACCTGAGAAATTAAGACATGACTTAGTTTCAGAGCAGTCCTTGGTCAATTGTGATTGTTTCTTAACACATACTTGCCTTTGCTTTGTAATTGCTTCCAGCCCCCTCATACGAGAAACTAACAGGGTCTCTACCCGCTTTGCTCCCCACCCTGACCCCCTATTCCCTCCCGCCCCAGGTGGCCCCACCTTTATTGGACTCAAAACCCCTCCCATCTTTCCAATAGCCAACCACAGCGCTAACCCAACACTACCTCCTCCATCTTCCCACTACTATCACACCTCCTCAACTAACATGTACCAGCATACCTTACCTATGCTCACTGCATGCACTCTCCTTACATATCTTACATCCTACTAAAGCTCCATCATTCCCCCACTCAACCACTACCACTGTACTACTACTCACACCACAACTCATGAGTCACCCACACTCAACTCCCCTCCCACCAGCTCAAGAACCATCCCTATGCACCCCCCACATATTCTACCAACTGTATTACTCAAACATAAAGCAGCCCTACAACTTAACATCGTAACCCTCCCACCATACCTAGTACCCACAGAGCACAATCATAAAGTTTCCCTTATAAACAAACACATTCAAAAACTGAGAAAACTAATAATCTCATGCATATCAAAACTAGCCCTAAGTGGAGACATCCACCCCAACCAATTACTGCCCCGTAGCTATTCTCTCTCCACTCTCCAAAATACTAGAGAGACGCATACACTCTCCGGTCTCAGACTACCTCCTTACTAACAACATCCTTTCCAGTACTCAGCATGGTTTCTGACCAAACCATAGCACCACCACTGCCTTACTCTCCTTTACCTCCTTTACTAACACTATCCTTCAGCATAAAAACAATGGCTGTCTCTCCTCTGCTACTTTCCTAGACCTATCTAAAGCAATTGACATGGTCCCACACAAACAACTTATCTCTGTCCTCAATAACCTATCCTTCTCACAATCAGTCACCAACTGGTTTCAGATTTACCTGTCTGACCGCCAACAATCCGTTGTATGGCAGAATGACATCTCCCCAACTACCTGTCTCCATAGGGGTTCCCCAAGGATCCATCCTTGGACCCCTACTCTTCTCTGTTTACACCAATAATGTAGCCTCTGCCACCAAACATGGCACACTCATACACTATGCAGATGACTCAACCATCATCTGCTTAGCCCACTCCCTACCGAAACTGCAAAAAGTCACACAGGAAGCCTTTTCCTCTGTTGAAACATGGTTATCCGATGCTCAATTAATACTCAACCCAAACAGAACTAAACTACTCATCTTCCAACCCACCAAACATACTCAAAACAACTCTCACTTTAACATCACAGCAAAAGACAACACCACTATATACCTAACTGAACACACCAAATTGCTAGGAGTGGAAACAGAAAATAAACTAATATTTGACATTCACATATCCATGACCATAAAAAAAGTCCACAAAAAACTAGGAGCATTATACAGAAAAGAGCAATTTCTCACCAAAGCAGCAAAGATTTCAATAGCAAATTCCCACCTTATCTCCACCCTACTTTATGCCTCTCCAATATATACCAACCTAAGGCAATGTGGTCTAAACAAGCTAGAGACCTGCTACAACAAAAATCGCCACAGGGGCATCCTACCGTAGTCACCACTGTCTCTCACTTGCTGAACTGGGCTGGCTTGAACTCCCTCACCTGCTTCAGTGGTATCAACTCTCACTCGCCCACAAACTAGTAAACCATCCACTAAATGTCCCCATCCCTCCAGAATCTACTCCAACCCTAATCGCACCACCAGACCACTAAGATCCAGCAACAAAAATCACTTGCAGATCACTAAAGCCAATAACTCTGCTGGTGAAGCACTATTCTCTTGCGCCATAGCCAAATTATGGAACTCACTCCCACCCACAATTACCTCCGTACCATCATGCACCCACTTCAAAACTTTATTAAAAGCGCAACTAAAAACATGCTGGCTATGCCCTTGCAACTCCCAGTCTAATATCATCCACCCCATCCAACCACTACCTTTCTTTCCACTCCACTAACTACCTTGATTATAGCAAGCTCAGATGCTCATAAGCCTAGTACTTATTATACAGCAGGAACTTCTCATTGTAACATTTGTTAATGTCTGTTATGTAGTTCACAGATAAAGATTCTATTTGTCTATTGATGTACTATGTTCTTCATCTGTAAATATGTTGTAAGTAAGTGCTATGTTAAATTGTTAATCATTATAATCCAATGTAACTACTGTCTATTTTACTGTGGAGCTTTTCTCCCCGGGCCTACGCTGAAAATAGACCTACGTTCAGTCTGACACTCCCGGTCAACAGATATAAATAAATAAATAAAATAAATAAATAAATAGAAGTAGGATTATTGCTCCTATCAAATTAGGAAAGATTATGAAATAGTAGGTCTTGCATTAGTATGAATTTTCAAAAGGGTATGAAATCTGAAACTTAAATGTCTGTCATTGATTTCATTCTTCAGTCTCTAATGATTTGGCAGCAATTGTCCCAAAAAAAAAAAAAAAAAATTGATTCAAAAAGATAATAGCCACACAATATAGCTGGTAACCTGTCAAAGAAGGGGCTCCTTTTAATATTAGTACTACTAACTTGAGCATCTGACAAAATAAAAAAAACATGCATTTATGAAATGAAAGTTATCCCTAACTGGATTATTACAGTTAATGGTAAACCCTCCATGTTTTCTTCCAAAATAGCAATTTCTGGGGAGGGATTATTAGGGGAAGAGCAACATTTTGAGCCAAGTTCAGGGACAGTTGAGAGGTTGGGATATGCCTAATTCTAAAAAATCTATTTATTTGCATGTACCTAGCAACCTGTTAATGCAGGAAATCTGGACAAGGCAAAATATATGTGGGGGGACATCAAAACAGTACAAAAAATTGATCTTGTATAAACTGAGAGAGCTGATCGAATAACAGGTCTTGCTTTAGCATGCATTCTTCTGAAGGTTATGAAGGCAGAAACTCAGTGTCTCATTTAGTGACTTTATTCTGAAAGAGTTGGACTGAAAACCACAAAAATTGAGACTAACAATCCAAAAATAAGAAGCCTTGCTTGCAGTCACACACACTCTTGCCCCCTTGCTTGCAGTCACACACACACACACACACACACACACACACACACACACTCTTACCCCTTTGCTTGGTCACACACACGCACTCATGCCCCCTTGCTTGTAGTCACACACGCACTCTTGCCCCCTTGCTTGCAGTCCCCCACACACACTCTTGCCCCCTTGCTTGCACACACATGCACACTATTGCCCCCTTGCTTGCAGTCACACACACACGCACACACTTGCCCCCTTGCGGACACACACACGCACACACACACACACACACACACACACACACACACACTTGCCCCCTTGCGGACACACACACACACACTTCGACCTTGCTTGCAGTCAGAATCTGGACATTGCAACAGCACTGAAACAGACATTCAAAGATAACACATGTAGCCAGTGGCAGTCTAAGTTTCACTTTCAGTTAGTGATATTTTAAAATTCTCAGACCCTTTGCACACGAGAAATGCACATGTTGTTGAATACACCTTCCTGATTGTATATAATTATATTCCTTGTACAATGCATTCCAGTTTTAGTGGGTGTTTATATTTACTGTTTCAAACATTTTTCCTGAAAACAGTGCAACAAAATGCATGCACCAATAATGACAATACTGCCCAATTCTGAATATTTCCATCACAAGTGTAGTCAGACTTCTACAGTCCACCATTATCAGTACATACGCACAATTTCTGAAGCAGTAAACGTCCTGTAAATAATTCCACATTAAAGCGATCTGTAACTAATGAAGCGGCTGCTGCTAGCCAAAAATTAGATGTCATGTCATCAACAAATAATGTCATAGTTGCCCTTTTTGAATAATTTACTTATCTTACACAAGAACAATAAGCTGGTAATACTGCAGTAGGGAATGGATGACGATCTTCTTCACCAGAAAGGAGTGCATCATCCACCCCATTTGCAATGCAGTACAGTTTCACAAATGCATCTATGTGAGTAGAAACTACAGCCTTCTGCATCAAAAGCAAACAACCTGTTGTGATATTAGCAAAGCAAGCAGACATAAGCAGCACTAATAATTGTTGCAGCCCTGCATCTCTCAGCTCCCTGTAAAATCTACTCAATCAGTTGTATCTATGAACTTCACAGCACAAGAAATCTTGAAAGAGGCAAAATTTCCCCCTTGCTTGCAGTCACACACACACACACACACACACACACACACACACACACACACACACACACACACACACACAGACACACACTTGGCCCTTGCTTGCAGTCTCACACACATTTGCCCCCTTGTTTGCAGTCTCACACACTTGCCCCCTTGCTTGCGATCTCACACACACACCTGCCCCCTTGCTTGTAATCTCACACACACACTTGCCCCTTGCTTGCAGTCTCACACACGCACTTGCCCCCTTGCTTGCAGTCTCACACACACACTTGCCCCCTTGCTTGCAGTCTCACACACACACAATTGCCCCCTTGCTTACAGTCTCACATGCACACAATTGCCCCCTTGCTTGCAGTCTCACACACACACAATTGCCCCCTTGCTTGCAGTCTGACACACACACACAATTGCCCCCTTGCTTGCAGTCTCATACACGCACAATTGCCCCCTTGCTTGCAGTCTCACACACACACAATTGCCACCTTGCTTTCAGTCTCACACACACACACAATTGCCCCCTTGCTTGTGGTCAAACACACAATTGCCCCCTTGCTTGCGGTGTCACACACCCAATTGCCCCCTTGCTTGCGGTCACACACACACACTTGCCCCCTTGCTTTTAGGTCACATACACACACACGCACACACACTTGCCGCTTGCTTGCATTCACACACACACACACACACACACACACACACACACACACACACACACACACACACACACACACACACACACACACTTGCCCCTTGCTGTATCCTATGGACATTAGAAGGCCTCCAGCTGAAGGCACTACATATGTTACCTGTATTTTTTATCAAGTTCCTCCTCCTATTTTATTTCTTCTCACTCAGAGCCCCTACCATGATAGTGCTATCCCTGGCCACAAAAAAAATGGTTGCAAGGCATGTACTTCACTACCAGAAAACTGAGATCAGAAAAGCTTTCCAGCCTTAGAGATTTTATCAGACTTTGCTCCTCAGTGGCTTGTGTGCTATACTCACTCACAAAATGTTATATTAACAGGCAGAATATCACTTTGCAGACTAAAGAAATAGTATTTTGTCTACCAAACTTTATAACAAAGTCAAAAAAATATATGCCATGCTGATTCCATTATTTCAATAGGAATTGGCAGCAACTCTCACTCAAGGCATGCTGCTTAGCAGCTTTACAATGACTAAGCTGCTGTGCTTGTACAATCAGCAAAATTCCTCATTTCCTTTCCCATCTATCTTCTATTTCTCTCTTATTTCCCTTACGCTTTTCATTAATTTAAAAACAAAACAACACGCAGGCTCAAAGAATATGATAGTAACCGTGACATTAATCTTACAAGAACCTGCGCTCTATGTGTAACTGAGCATTGTGAAGTGTCTGAGGCTACTTCTAAACTATGGACACATACTGATGGACAAAATGTTGAACCTCTATTTACCTGCTATAATAATCTTACATGGGAACCCAGAAATGCACTTAGCTTAGTTGCATGAAACAAGTATAGCTGCAGCTGCACCCCTGGACTACTACCACTCTCTTGCTGACTATTCATAAGTATGTTTACAGGCTGCAGAATTACTCAATAAATAAGTTTTATGCCTAATGGCTCCAGCGTCCACATTAAAATAATTTCATTACCCAGCTAACGGGGAAAAAAAAAAGGTATTATTCAGCTGTGGCAAAGTTTCAAACAGGAAGCAGGTTTGATGGCACACACACTAAAATGGAGCAAGCACAGTAGCATAACAAATAAAACGGAGCAAGCCCAGCAGCATAACCAATAAAACGGATTACTAATATTAAAAAAAAAATAAAAAACATGACAAGACCAAAACACGAAGCTCAACAACAGAAACAAACAGCTGAAAACATTGCAAAACATCTGCAGCATGCAATCACGAAGTACGAGGCATCAACAAACTAAAGAAAACCAAATACAGCTACAAATACAGCAAGGTTTTTAAAAAAAAACACTTCAGCAACCACAATCACGAAGCACAAGGCATCAACTAAAGAAAACCAAATATAGCTACAAATACAGCATAGTTTTTAAAAAAACACCAGCAAGCAACTAAAAACACTAGCCAGTAATACAATTACTACAAGCAGCAATACACTTACTTCAGAAGGAAACCCAAAGGCAGCAAGCACAGAAACACAGGCCGACTCAAGAATACAAAAGACGCCAGCATTAAACATAACCAGGGAAATATAAACCCTGGATCAAAATGAAAATAAGTAGGCTAAGCTAAAAATGCAGCTGCGAAAGGGAAGCACGTGGCACCCTTACAAACAGAAAAAGATTAACTCCACTAATGTGCAATTAAAAACTTGGGAGGACACAATATAAGGGCTAGGGAGGCATAGAAACAGGGACAGATTACATTTAGGATACACTATTAAGAAGTAATAAGTAATAAAACTTACCTTACTTATGAAGTAGCAAAACGCTGGTGAAGAAGAAGTGCTTCACATGAATAGAGTCGACCAGATTTGCTAACACAGAAAAGGAGTTCCACACAGCACCTAGTCCATTTATTAGGTTAACAGTGGGCTGGGAAAGGCAGTGTTGACATCACAATGTGGGAAGATCACAGGGATTCTGTACAGCATGCAAATAAGGCAGTGTTTACGTCACTTTGGGGGAGGAAACCTCCCAGGATCTTCAGCAACAGCTATGGCAGATGTGACATCATTATTTAATAGACGACTAGACAGTTTTCATCTTGGTTTTAAAACTGAAAGTCAAACAGTACGGAAAAGTATGAAGCCTAAGCAGTAAAAGAGAATAGTGGATTTTTTTTTAAAGCTGTGGTTATGTTTTTTTGAGGCTGTATCACGTAACAGGATTTTAGAGAGACATCAGGTCGAGATATTTGATTTGATATCCCATTGTTTTCCTTTAAATATCCTTGATCTTTCCAGAACCAAAAGAATTAAAAGTAAAACTGTCCCATGATTAAGCAAAGAAACTACAACCATTATGCCTCTCTGTGACAAAGCCTGGAAACATTACAAGAAAAATAAAACCCATACCACCCTGATTGAATATAAGCTACTACATAACAGAGTAAAAAAACGTGTTGCTTCCGACTGCTAATCCTACTTCTCCACCCTTCAAAATAACCACAAGGCCAACCCCAAAAAATTCTGGAATGACATCTCCACCCTCCTCAATCGTGGTAAAAGAGACAACCCTGCCCAGACCCAAATGTCCCAGACCTCTCTTTAGCTATCCAATTTAACTCATTCTTTATTGATTCTATAGCCAAACTAACTACTTCCTTCACCAATAAAGCTTCACTTCCACCTCCTCCTATCTCTCCCTCCCTTAACACTACCACCACCCAATCCCCTTCCTTCACTATCAAACCCATTCCTATCGCCACCATGAAAAATTCCTTTGGAAATTGAAACCATGCTCAAATGCCCCTGATGACCTTCCTTCCTACTTCCTCACAATTGCTGCTGATGCCGTCACCTTTCCCATCTCCATCCTAATAAACTGCTCAGTCCAAGAAAACTATGTACCCCTACTCTAGAAAAAGGCCTATGTCATTCCCCTTCACAAAGGCGGTGATAACAAGAACATTCCCAATTTCCGGCCAATCGCTATCTTATCCCCTATATCAAAAGTTCTAGAAAAGTGTATCCACCTTCAAATTCTACCCTACCTTACAGACAACCACCTACGTACCCCCACACAACATGGTTTTAGACCTGGCCACAGTACCACAACCACTCTCCTCTCCTTCCTTGAAACTGTCAACAAAGCCCGGGATTCCAGCTGTCTAGTGTCCACCCTGCTTCTGGACTTATCCAAGGCCTTTGATACTATCTCTCATAACCTTCTCCTATCTAAACTCTCTAATCAAAACCTATCCCACTCTTCTGTCAACTGATTTTCTAGTAACCTCTTTGACAGACAATAAGCTGTCAAACTGAAAAAAGCTACCTACTCCTTCTTTAATACACCTACAGGCATACCCCATGGTTTCATATTGGGTCCCCTACTGTTCAACATTTTCATAAATTGCTTCCACCAAAACATTCCTAGTGCTAAACTGATTCAATATGCAGATGACTCTGTGATCATCTGCTCTGCCACTTCCACCTCCACTCTCTTAAAACTAACTTAAGATGCTTTCTCTTATACCGAATGTTGAATGACAGGCAACCACCTATCACTCAATGCATCACAAACTAAAATTATCTTATTTTCTCCTTCAAAAAGTACCATTAAAGACAAGAAGTCATTCTCCATTACTAGTCAAAGCAATACCTCTCTCAAGGTAGCCTCCCATGTAAAGCTTCTAGGAGTCTTTATTGATGAACAGTTAAAATTTGATACCCACCTACTAACCAATATAAAGAAAAGCCACCAGAAGCTAGGAATGCTCTACCACCATAACCGCTATATCACACCCACTACTAAACTTGTACTCTCTAACACCTTCCACATTCCTTCTCTCGTATATGGTGCCCCACATCTTACCAACCTTCAATCTTCTCTAAAAACAAAGCTATCCTCCCATTATAACAACATTTCTAAGTTTGCTACCAGCTATAAATCCTCCTCCCAACACTACAATGTCCTACACAAATTAATTGGCTCGAACTTTCCAACCATCTTACCTAGATTCAACTTACTCATGCCCATAAACTCATCTTTAATCCTTCCATCTGCCCCATCCATTGCCTCCTCCTTCAAAATGCACCTACCCAGCAGACTTCTAATATCCAATAACCAGAATTTGCTTGAACTGCACAAGCCAGCTCATCCTCCTGGCAAACACCTACTATCCTTTCCCCTAGCTCTCCTCTGAATCTCCTTGTCACCTTTTATTTGTACTATAGACAACCACTCTACCTTTAAGACCCTGCTTCATTCCCATCTCAAAACCTTCTGGGAATGTTCCTGCTCTCATCCCACATGATTCACCTCTTTTTTCCCCATTTCTCACACTCCTTTACTTCTCATAGGTTCATAGTTTCATAGGTGTGCGCTAAGCTAATGGTCCTGGAGCCTTTACAAGTCTAGCCCATAGGATTACCCTGGTATTGTGCCACCTGACCTTAGTTCCCAGTGCCTCTGTCAAGTAGAGCCACTGGAGTGATCCCCGGGTGAATTTTATATTTCCCATCCACTCATCAAGATTTCTCTTGAAGATGGCCAGTGAGGTGCTCCGCTTGACATGTATGGGAAGTCTATTCCATACCAGGGGCAGTCTCTAGGTTACCTCTTCTCTTCATCATACTGAGCTTCTCTGACTACTGCCATCTTCATTTTATTCATTTACTCCTACTCTTGCTTTACTATTTTTTTTTTCTTATTGTCCCACCCTTCTTAGAGTCAACAATTAACACCTGTTATCCCTCTATCCTACTTTAACTCAGCTAAGATTTCATGCAAAACTGTAATATAAACCCTGCGTTGTTTCACATTGTAACAAATCTAACAGGAATATGCACCAATGGATTTTTCTTATTTTAATTGACTTATTTATGTGTGTGTGTGTGTGTGTGCGTGTGTGTGTGTGTGTGTGTGTGTGTGTGTGTGTGTGTGTGTGTGTGTGTGTGTGTGTAATTTTACCTTTTGCTTTTTAGACTGTATTTTCACTGCAATCATGGATTGTTTGTCATGTTGTGTGACACCATCATTCTTCAACAGTATTACATAAATGTAAATGCATAGGCTTCATATTATATTGTTGTTCATGGAGCTTTTCTCCCCGGGAATCCATTGAAAATGGGCTCTTCTTGGCCCAATGGACTATCCCGGTAAACAAACTGTAAAATAAATAAAAAAATAAATACACTTGAATTGGGTTAGGGTGGAACTCTGTTTCAACTGGATGGGGAGCCTGTTCCAGAGACTGGGTAGTTTCTGGCATACCTACCTGTCCAGCAGGTCCTATTTGTATCATAGGCAAGGTTTAAATCTTTAGAGTGTTAATTTTGGGGCTGTTTTGTGGATATGCCGAAGGTCCATCAGAGTGGGGTCTGACATGTATTCTTATGGGCCTGTATGCCAGGCATAGATCTCCCCTCAACAGCCTATAAGAGACAGAATACAGGGGTAGGGTCTTGAGGTGGTCTGCATAGGACATTTTGTTTATGCCCTGTATTTTTTTAGTGAGGAATCTCTGTGGATGTTCCATTTGTTGGCTATGTCTGGTTAGGTACATACCGAAAGTGGCACTGTACTCAGTGATAGGTCTGGTGAATGTTGAATATAGTGGAACAATGACTTCCTTGGTCCTAGATGCTATACCTTTGCTTATAAGTTGCCCAATATAGAATGATTAAGGTTAGATTACTGTCTGTATGTGTCCCTAAGCCCCCAACTACTGGATCAACTTTAAGGGGTGTGTTGTGAATATGATAGTTACCAAGGGTTGATGACTTCCCAAAGGATACTATTATGCATTTCTTAGCATTTAGCTTTAGTCATTGACTCTCACACCAGTTGTTTGTGTCAGCACTTCCTGGAGAACATTGGTGTGGGTATGGGATTTAATGACAGCTCCTAATTTGCAATCATCTGCAAATTTAGTCAGACAAAGACCACTAACATTGGCCTTGACTCAGAGAAGTGAATGTTAAAAAGGAGAGGTTCAAGGACTGATCCCTGAAGGACTCCACTTGTGACTGGCCTCTTTGTAGAGGTGAGCTCCCTAGTTCTAACTTCCTAGGTCCTGTGTGTGAGCCAGTTGGCTATCTACCAGGTGACATACAGGTTTGTAGCTAACCTCTTGAGTTTGTGAACAATGCCTGAGTGGGTTATATTGTCAAATGCATTGGCCAGGTAAAGGTAGGCAGTGTGAACCATTTTGCCCATGGTGGAATATAAGATACAAAAGAACATGAGTGAAGGAGAGTTATGTTAAAGATAATATGTATATTCAAAATTTTGCCACACGTGCAGATGATATTATAGTTGTAGTCAAGGATACAAGGTTAATTGGGAAAATGTTAAAATATCTTAGGGATTTGGCTTTACAACTGAGTAAAGAAAAGAGTAGTTGGATAGGGGATTAAAGTCAGAAGGTATTCATTTTTTTCCTAAGAATGGAATAAGTTCCTTGGAAATATGGTTTTGGAAAATGAGGTAGGTGATGAGAAATAGGATAAAATGATAAAACTACGGAGGTTGGGAAGTTATTCAAAGATTTTAGGTTGTCATATAGATAAAGGTTTATGTGGATAATTCAGTAATTTTAGGGGAAATTGGATATTTGACTAGGGTATGTACAATTCTAATAAGAAAAGTACTATAAACCATTTTTTTTGTTTTTGAGGTTCTGTGTTGAACCCTGTGAAAAGAGTTTTTTTGTATATGAAAAATGATGCAGTGCAGATTTTTGAGGGGAAACATGGAGAGTGATGGGAGATATAAAGGAAAAATGGAGACAAAAAGGAGTTATGAAAATAGAGAAATAATTGAATTTAAGATAAGACTATGGGATTTAGAAGTGAAAAGTTTACAGGGTTCATGAAAATAGCAATATAATGATATAGTACAGATGTTATTGGATTAATCTTTAGGAAGGGTTAAGTAAAAATATTGTTGATGCAGTCAATGCAAGAAAAAGTACATTTTTGTATTTTTTAGACTGTAAATATTTCTTGTGGAGGTTAGGAATAAGATGCAAAATATGCTATATAAAATAATGTTTTAAAGATTTTGTTTTGTAAATAGACTTACAAAGCATGTAGTTTTGTTTTGTGAAAGGGAGAAATATTATAGAGCTGGGTTTTTAAAAGAAATTATTTTGTGTGACATAAAAACGTTTGAGGGATTTAATTATGAATATGATTCTGTATGGATAGTATGGGGCTAGAAGTAGGCAAAGTGCACAAGAAATTATTAAAATCTGTTTGGAGTTGTTTGGAATATTTGGAAAGACAGACTGAAAGAGGTTTTAATTAAAACATTTGGGAGTCTGGAAGAATTACTAACTGTGGATGTGGCAACAAGAGTGTAGGGGATAATGATTCTATGTTTTGCACATTTTCTTTTGTTTTCTTGTATTGATTTTCTTTTTGTTACTTATTTCTAATTTGTAAGTAGTAAAAATGAATAAACACATTAAATAGTTTAAAATAAAGGACTCCTACTCTTTCGAGTAGGTGCCATGGGATCTTTTTCATCCACCTGAACTACCACTTAATCAAGAATATGGAACCTCTGTCTCATCTGAAGGGCGTGCAGTTTTTTTTTTTTTATTTATACATTCATAGGTTCATAGGTAGGTACTAGGCTATCTGCCCAAAGGCATTTATAAGCCTAGCCAGAATGTGTTGGCTTTTGCCACCCCCTTAGATTAGTCTCCTTAATCTCCTAGCACTGAGCAGCAGTACCTTTAGGTAGCTGTGAGCGATTTTTTTGTTATGTTGGAAGGTTTAACAGCTTGAGAGTGGTTACTGTACTGTAAGTGGAGTGTTACAGAGAAAGTTGGATAGGAAGATTGTGCCTTCCCATACTGTCTCAAAGCAAGGGATTATCCCCAGAAATATGTCACTACTGTGTTGCAATGGAGAGGCTACAGCAAAGTAAGTAGTTTTGTTAGCATTGGCCACTGCAGTCTGTGATTTGTAGTAGATACTGAACATAGCCATTTGAGTAGGTGTTGTGCAGGAAGTATTGCTAGTCTAAGGGTTGACAGGCTTGGGGTGGAAAGGAACCAGTGAAAAGACTTAAGTCTGATTTGTATTGAGGAGCAACATACGGCTTCTACTCTTTGTTAAGGCCTAATTTTAAGAATAGTGAAAGTTTACTAGGGGCTTTTACAACAAGTGCATTACTCAAGATTGGCAACAACCTGGGTTCTTTTATTAACTGAAACAGCTTCTGGAATTAGCTAGTCTTCCCCTGATTGTGTAAGTGTCTGCAGTCTACTTTCTTTATGCAGTTTTGGGAGTATCAAGTTCAAATCATGAGACACTGTGTCTGCTTGCAGTGGACTGGGGTTGTAATTTATGTACAAGCCTTATATCATACAGCTGCTGGGTTTACTCTGATTTTCTCTCCTGATTGGTTTCACTTCTGGATTTCCCTTTCTTTAAAGTTTTCAGAGTCTGTGTCCATACATGTTGTGTGATGGTGAGGTGTAATTTATGTACAAACCCTACTACCTATGGAGCTGTGCTATTTTCCCCAAGGCCAGACTGTTTTCAAATGGTTATATCTCTTGTAGTCCTACTCTTAACACTAGCTGGGCCATGTTCACACAAGTCTCTGACCTTTTACTATTTTAGAAATTCTGTTAATTAATTCTGGAATCTGTACATTTGAATAGTCTGCCAGTAAGTCCTAAAGAGTGGACAACTGAAGAGAGTGCACATTTACAGTGCTGTCCTTCAGTGGGAGTGGAGATGCATTACCTACTTTTTCTTGTGTCAGTGTACACCTGCTCCCTTAAACATATAATCTGGAGGAAATACCTTCCTATCTTCAATTTCCGGTCAACCTTACTGCAATCACATTTGTTCTTCTCTTGTGTCACAATCATCTGAAACTCCTCTCATGTTATGTGAAGCTGGAAAGGCTGAATGACCATTAAAGGACTATCCACTCATTCATATATGCATTTATTTAGAAGGGAACAGGCCCCTTTGGGATCATATGCCGTATACTATACCCTATCAGAAGCTCATTCCATTCTCCAGACAAACAACCAGACAAACAACTTTTCCCCCTATAGCCTCCACTAACTGCCTGCAACATGCATCAGTCTGGGGAAGGCACCAAATTTCCCCCTCTTATCCTCATCTGGAGGCCTTTTTATTCCTTTACAATCTCTTTCTATCAGCTTCTTCCTTATTTTTCTTTTTTTTTTTTTTTTTTTGTATCCCACCCTCTGTCCTGTTTTATTTCTTATATTTTTGTTGCTGTCTCACCCTTCAGCTACACCCTGAATATTTTGCTTACCTTAAGCTTCACTCTGCTTTTATACAGTCAGCCTTAACTCACTGTGCATTTGCTTTCAATATTTTTTTGAGTGATAGCAGTAGAGCCTGGGGTGCTGGGCAGCATGACCAGAAGTCCATGAGTGATCACAACTGTGAGCTCTCATTGA
Organism: Protopterus annectens; assembly: GCF_019279795.1. Lineage (NCBI taxonomy): Eukaryota > Metazoa > Chordata > Ceratodontiformes > Protopteridae > Protopterus > Protopterus annectens. The sequence goes on from NC_056744.1 coordinate 1,326,330,044, forward strand.
CAGTTTGGAAACTATCATACTGTTTTTAATCATGGCTTTGAGATATTATATATTTTGCAGTGACCTAATAACTTGGTGCTGCCTTTAAAAGAAAAGGATAGTCTAACATTTCACAAGCTATCATAATAACTGAATCCAGTGTAATGACAACTTTTAAACTGTGAACTATTCAGTGGTGACTGCCCAATCCCATCTACACTTCCTACAGTTTTGCTCTTTTTTGTTTTGTTTTCATCTTTCTGTTCTTTTTTTTTAACTTGACCTTGTCTACCTCTAAGTCTTTAATAAAATTATATATATATATATATATATATATATATATATATATATATATATATATATATATATATATATATATACATATATATATATGGGTCTACTTCTATGTGCTGACAGCCCATTTCACTGAAACCCATTTCGTTGACAGCTCATTTCATTGACAAACATTCTAGGTGGGGGGCTGCACCCCCCACACACCCCCAATGTGGGGGGCTGTGCCTCCCCCCCAACTATATATAACAACTCCACAGTCGCACAACAGTGGGGAGGGGGGCAAAACCCAGGTTTTTGCCTTGAATACTTTTGTCAATGAAATGAGCTGTCAACGAAATGGGTTTCAGTGAAATGGGCTGTCAGCGAATAGAAGTAGACCCATATATATATATATATATATATATATATATATATATATATATATAAGTAAGAGACACATCTGACTAATGCAGTCTGTCCCTTTTTACCCAGTTCATTCCTTGGTCTAATTGCTCAATGATCATAACAGCTTTAAATCAGTTTCTCTGTCCATTATTGACTTCAGGCATGTATATCTCCATTATTGCCCATCTATTTTTATTCTAGACAGGCAACGTTCTTTACTTCTGGTCAGCAAAAATAAATCACTTTCCTTCAAAGAACATAAATTGTTGAATCATAAAAGATGACTCCCCAATGTGTATAATTGTGCTCCTAAAACTATGTAAATACCCTGGTCTCTTATGTGGTAAGACTAGCCTAGGTCACCCTACTATATATCCTCAAACTGAACAAATCCTACAAGATATATTGCCCAAAAAAGCAAAAAATTTCATCATTATATCAGATATCTTCAAACCTAATGCACAAGGTCCTGATAATCCACAGCTAAACATATTAATACATACAATGGACAATACACAAGTAGTCAGTTGTCTGACTAGATCTAATAAAAATAACAACTGATAAAGCAACCAACTGAACGCAATACCACATCGGTAAACCATAACTGCTTTATCCAACTAAGCAAAGAATATATGACCACTGCACTGTATTCTTATAGCATTAATTTAAAACCATAACAATAATAATTCATTCTTATAAGTTACAGGATGTTTCCCAGAAAATACAGAATCAGTACTAACATCTTTCATTGAAAGGATAGGTTGTACAGTGAAACTGATGCAAAAATGGGTCTAGTATACTTTACAAACCATCAAACCCACACAGATAATGAATTATTCCCACTTAGACAAAGGAGGCTAAAGTAGCATGTATGCTCCTGGTTCGTCACTGAAATAAGAGGTTTTCTGAGATAGACAAAGCAGGGTCAATATGGAAGAACAAATCTGTAAGTAAACTACTTGAAAAATTAGTTTGAAAAAGTTCATGTTATGCATTCCATACTCCAACTCAGATTCCTAAAACATGCTGCACTACACATAAACCAAACCACATGCCCACACACCTATAATTTCTGACTATATGTTCCAGCCCTTCCTCCTTCAAATATGTTCACATAATACCAATTGCAAATATACCAAAACCAAAAATAAGTCAGGCTAATCAGTAGCCTAATCCCACTGACTAACATATTTGAAAAATTATAATAAGAGCAACATACCAAACACCTCTATATGTATGCTGTCTTAGCAGAGGCTCAGTATCTGTTGAGATCAGGCGTCAGTTCTAAATGATATAAATATAAGGCCGCTAACACAGTCTACAAAAATATGAGTTATGATATATTCAAATTAAAAGTGATAAAATAAAAACAAAGATGGCAATGGCACACAATGGAAAAATAAAAATAAAAATAAAAAAACAAGAGTAACATTGTCAAAAACTCATAGCACCATTCAATAGAGTTTTCAACTGTCTTATATTTGGTTTGTTTTAACTTATATATTCAATATTCCAAGAAAACAACCCAAATCCACCATTTGATATACAATTTAATATATTGCTCAGGACATAAACAGCATAAAACAGCAAAAAACAAAGCTTTCGAGTAAAACTCTTCTTCAGTGTTAGGCTTATATTATGACATGTTTATCTTTTAAATAGGTTTTATACTATTATTAACATTCAAACCTGGCATATAATCAGCTCTAAAAAAATTAACCCATTTATATTTGGCCAATTCCATTTTATTTACTAAATCACTCCCATTTTTATTTTTAAGCAGCACTTGCAAAATTCTAAACTGGAATTTATGTTCAGCACCTGCCATTCCTATATGCTTAGCCAAAGCATTCGTAGATACATTTCTACGAATATCTGAGCAATGTGCACTTATTCATTCTTTTAACTTTTTATTTGTTTTATCAATATAAAAACATTGGCAGCATACACAGTTAGCAAAATAAATCACATTCTCTGTGTTGCATGTGCCAGCAGCTCTAAATTCAAATGACTTTTGACTAATTGGGTGCACAAAACATAAATCCATGTTAATATCTACACAATGTGTGCAATTATAGGAGGGTTTAGTACCAAATTTATTAATGGGTTTCCATAACATATTATCTCTTCTTATGTCCTTATAGCATAAATGTTGTTTTCATTTTTTTTCTCTTTTAAAAACAAAATGTGGCATCTCACCCACTACATCAATCACTTCTTGACTGGATGTAAGTATAGTCCAGTTCTTTTTAATAATTTTTTTAACAATTTTTTTTTTATTTTATTTTACATTTGTTGACCGGGAATGTCCAACTAGGTTCCACAGATCCTGTTTTCAGCGGAGGCTGAAGCCCTGTATGTCGGTTATATTTCATCATATCATTTAATTTATTCATGGTTCTATTTGGTTCAACTACCCCTACTACATTATCACCCTTACCACTCAAATATGGTCTGGTTGTATCATTCCTTAACCCAGTAACTATTCCTTTCATTTATTGCACCATAACTTTATTATAACCTATCTCCATTAAACAGTCTGCCATTTCATTCATCTCCAACTCAAAAGTTACATCTTTCGTGCTGAGTCTACTAGCTCTGATGAGCTGTCCTTATATCACACCTTTAAAAATATGCCTAGGGTGTAAACTTTGTGGGTGTACATATTTACTAACTTGTACATCTTTCCTATGAATTTTAGAGCTGAAGCATACATCTTCTCTGGAGATAACTATGTCCAGGAAATTAAACTCATCAAAAGATGAGTTCACATCAAATCTCAAGAAGTTTGTGGTCGAATGCAAAAATTCTACAAATGCAGTTAGTTCTTCCTTTGTGCCATTGCATAATAGGAAGACATTGTCCACAAACTTTTTAAAGAAAACAAGATGTTTATTTTTATAACACATCTCTACTTCTGGAAAGATATATTGTTCTTCCCACCTAGCTAAGACTACATTAGCATAGGTATTAGCTGTTGGCGTACCCATATCACAATGATTTAAAAGGAGAGCTAGTTGTCTATCCACATATTTAGAAATAGCTACTGTGGCCCATTTCTTTCCTGACACAATAGGTCGCATTGGTGGCTTAGCTAAACTCTTACGGATTTTGGGTAATCCATAAATAAAAGGTGTGACTGGATTAGCAATGTATAAATAATTATATGTCTCTGTTGTAATCGAACCATCCATCAATATTTCAGACAAAAAGGTTTTAACCTTCATAATAACATCAGAATTAAACTTCCGACCAACTTTCACCAATGTGACCTATTTTAAATCATTGTTATAGTTATATTAAAGATACTCATGATTTTTTACGAATGCTAAATGAGTGGTCTTTAAAAAATACATGTTTCAACATTATTTTATTGACCATGGACATTAGGTCACTTTTCACCTTTATTCCTAATGAGTATGCAATTGAATCACTACGGGAATATTTAACAATACATAAGATTTATGATACAGTGAAAGTGAACCTATTATGTTCTGTGTTGGAGTGTGTTTTGAATAATAACATATTTATGTTCAATGATGACTGTTAACATCAGTGTTTGGGAATAGCTATGGGTACGCTAACAGCTAATATCTATGCTAATGTAGTCTTAGCTAGGTGGGAAGAACAATATATATTTTCAGAAGTAGAGATGTGTTTTAAAAATGAACATCTTGTTTTCTTTAAAAGGTTTGTGGACGATGTCTTCCTTTCATGGAATGGCACAAAGGAAGAACTAACTGCATTCGAATTCTTGCCTTCGACCACAAACTTCTTGAGATTTGAGGTGAACTCATCTTTTGATGAGATTAATTTCCTGGACATAGTTATCTCCAGAGAAGATGTATGTTTCAACTCTAAAATTCATAGGAAAGATGTACAAGTTAGTAAATATGTACACCCACAAAGTTTGCACCCTAGGCATATTTTTAAGGGTGTGATAAAAGGACAGCTTATGAAAGCTAGTAGACTCAGCAAAAAACATATAACTTTTGAGCTGGAGATGAATAAGATAGCAGACTGTTTTATGGGGAAAGTTTATAATAAAGTTATGGTACAACAAATGAAAGGAATAATTACTGGGTTAAGAAATGATACAGCCATACCATATTTGAGTGGTAAGGCTGATAATGTGGTAGGGGTAATTGTATCAAATAGAACCATGAATAAATTAAATTACATGATGAAATATAAATGACATATAGGGCTTGTTAAACAAATTATTAAAAAGAACTGGATTATACTTACGTCCAGTCAGGAAGTGATTGATGTAGGGGCGAGACTCCACATTTTGTTTTTAAAAGAGAAAAAAATTTAAAACAACATTTATGCTATAAGGACATAAGAAGAGATAATATATTATGGAAACCCATTAACAAATTTGGTACTAAGCCCTGCTATAATTGCACACATTGTGTAGATATTAACATGGATTTATGTATTGTGCGCTCAATTAGTCAAACATCATTTGAATTTAGAGCTGCTGGTACATGCAACACAGTGAATGTGATTTATTTTGCTAACTGTGTATGCTGCCATTGTTTTTATATTGGTAAAACAAATAAGTTAAAAGAAATAATAAGTGCACGTTGCTTGGATATTCATAGAAATGTATCTATGAATGCTTTGGCTAAGCATCTAGCAACGGCAGGTGCTGAACATAAATTCCAGTTTAGAATTTTGCAAGTGCTGTTTAAAAATAAAAAAATGTGAGTGATTTAGTAAATAAAATGGAATTGGCCAAATATAAATGGGTTAATTTTTTTAGAGCTGATTATATGCCAGGTTTGAATGTTAATAATAGTATAAAACCTATTTAAAAGATAAACATGTCATAATATAAGCCTCTTTGAGACTTAGTTCTAAGTAACTTTTTATAAGATGTAGAGCAATTTAAAATTGTAATTGTTGCTATTATTAAGTTTAAGTTTTGATTGGTTGTGCTGTTGTATATATGCTTATGCTGTGGTTGGACAATTTTTTTTGGTTTCAGGTACAAATATCCAGATGTGAGTACCGCCCTCATTTCTACCCCACCAACCTGCAGTTAGTAAGGTCTCCAGAAGTGACAATCCATTTACCCACCACCTGAACAGTTTTACCTTCTGCCTTCATACAACATAACTCACTCTAATTATATATGCGTATGAACCCGAGTAGCGTTAAAGTACCATTTTTTCAGGCCTTATGCATATTGCAATCCTAATTTAGCAAATCCAAAGTTTTTAACTGTACAAACAATCAGGTCCACAATTATTCTTAAGGACATTTTTGACTGAGGACATCAGCACTCATTTAGATCCACAAGTTTGTGCTTATAGGCATGTGTCCTCCCAAATGTCAGTAGGATCAATTTAACAGTTCTTCTAAGACTGTTCTGCCCATCTTAATGCAGCTGACTGTCTCCTATCACACAGTTGTCACCAATGCATGGATTCTATGATTCTCTGGTTCTAGTCTCACAGTCTTACAGTTGTACTTAACCACAAGTAAGATGCCTAGTTAGTTAGTATTGTTCCGTGACCTTGAACTTTTGCCTCTCAGTTATGCTATTAGTACCATTCCATGCCTTTCACTTCTTTACCCATATTTCCACTTTCTAGGATGTCTACCATTTTATTCACACATTTATTCTATATTTCTTTTTTTAACATAATGGGCAGGATTCACGAAGCCTCCGTGTAAGAGTTACAAGGCTTACACGGAGGCTGCAGTTAAACGGTGTGACATCAGCATGTCAGGCATATGCATGAGGGCATGCTGAATCACACCTAAGGCTAACACGATCCATGTAAGACAGTAGGGGGCGTGTCTGTAGGGTGAGCCCTGCAAACGGACATGCCCCCAGAAGAGTAAAAGTACCGAAAGTAAACCCCCATGACAGAGTCCATGTAAATGGGAATAAACACAACACAACACATGTCCCCACAGACTATGAACATAAAATGTAGAAATGAACATCTAATAATTTTTTTTTATTAGTTGTGAAGATGTTTGCCCATGAGTGCGCTCATTTGCGTGGGCGTGCCTGGCGCTTAGCCAGAGTTAGCAGTCAGTGGAAAAGCATATAAGAACTAAATATGCAAAGTAAGCCAAAAAGCAATAGCGTAGCGGTAGAGACGTCGGCTGAAGAGGATGCAGTCATGGTTCGAGCCCCCACAACATCAATTTTTATTTTTAGTGAAATAAGCATGAAACAAGTCCCTGACATATATGTACATATATAAAATTATATTTTATGTAAAATGTAATGAAATGGGCCATGTATTTTGAAGAAATGTGAGATAAAAAAATAAAAAAAAAATGTGAGATTTGCCCATACCTGAGTTACAGTCTAACAAGTTGAGGATATCTGCTTGTAGGTGAGCAGTGTTTTAACAGGTGTAAAATGAGTGCCCGTAGGTGAGCAGTGTTTTAACAGGTGTAAAATGTGTGCCCGTAGGTGAGCAGTGGTTTAATAGGTGTAAAATGAGTGCCCGGGGTTGAGCAGTGTTTTAACATGCTGAAACTGTGTGCCCATAGCTGAGCTGAGCGTAATATGCGTGCTGATAGACAAACGACGCGTAAACCGGGGTAAGCCGTTTACGCGGAGCTGCGCACCATGCCAACAAGCTAACTGACGGGCAACGTTGAGAAAGCTGTATCAAAACTGCCTATACACAGACACACCTCCTAGCCTGTCTAGACAGTCATAAAATATAAAAAGCAATGGCCATGTTTGAACCCAGGATACCATGAACCATAGTCAAAGTACTGAACCACTAAGCCATGACAGTTGCACTTAGAAATGCAGTAATAGCATATATATAGGAATGAATAGAAAGAGGAGCATGACAAAGCAGGTTTTGTGAAGCTGATACAATTCCAAAATGGCCAATCACAGATAAGTGCGGAAAAAACGGCATATATAAGCCCCATAGGTGGGAATACACAGCATAACCAATTGTAGAACTGACTTGTAGCCAGGATGTTAGGTGTAGGTGAGGGTAGTTGCTTCCGAGCACAGAGGTGGGCCATTGAGGAGTCCAAATATATGGTTTGGCTCCTCGTCCATAGTCATGAGGCCCAACTCATGCAGGGCCAGGTCCTGTGGGGATCATATAGGGCTGAGGCGTGGGACCGGTTGGCTCATGATCTCACCAGTGCCACAGGAATACCAAGGACTGGTGAACAGGTCCGTCACCACCATGCAGACCTGAAGAGACAGAAGCAGGACCAACTGAACCATTGGATCCAGGAGGCCCGGCAAATGCCCAACGCCCCACTACTGAGTAAGTTACATGTCATTATTTATGTAAGAACTTAACCTAGCTGATATTATGGAGATGTGTATTCCAATATTACTTTATTTATATTACAGCTGCAGGTGTCCGTTCTGTGAACCATCGAGCCTATGGCGATAGGCTGGTATGGTTGCGCCACCAGGCAGGTCAGTAATTCTCTCCCTGTAACTGTAAATAAATATATAAGTATGACAGTTAGCAAAAGAGTGCAGTGTAGTCACTAATTAATAAAATGTGCAAGTAACAGTGTAAGAGGGTTTGCAAGTATTGCTTGATTACAAAAGTGTGATGCAGCCTGTAATCCAAACATAAAAATGAAACAAGTCTGAAATAAAGATGTCCCACCTGTAATATAATAGTACATAACCTGCAGCAGGCTGAAAAGTACAGCTGCAGAAGCTGAGTAAAACACATGTGTGAAATATATCCCTGTTGAAATACAAAAACATGACATAAGTGAGACTGTTGGAAAGGATTGTTATAACTACTGGTAAAACATGTCAATAAAGCCTAGAATTAAGTACTATCCTGAATTGTAAAAATAAAAAAAGTGAGAGAGTGTGAGAAAGAGGTATGAATCCACCGATAAAGTAGTAATAACTCCTGAATAAAGTATACTGCAGTCAGTACAGAATGAAATTAATGTGACAGGCAGAACCAAACAGTAACATGTGTTGAACACAGTACTGCAGCTGGAATGTGTATCCCAAAATCTGGATATGTTGCTCTCAGTCTGCAATATGCAGATAATATGGTTGTCTGAAATACCAAACATCCACAGTTGTCTATAGCTATATAAAGCAAATGTAGCAGGATGATGTAGCTGAACAGAACCAGATATGAATGTGTATGAATAAAAATGAAATGTATATTGATGCAGCAGTAACATTCCTATCACCAACCTGAAGTAGTAATCACATAGGAAACTGTAGGCAGAACTGTAGTGTGTATATATCTGCAGCTAGTAGAAATGTACAGCATATGTATTGGTATTTGAAGTTGTTAATTAAATTTTCTTCACCCTACCCTATAACCACATATAATCCATTCCACGTGAAATTGGTATGTGCAATCACAATTAACACCCCTGGACATTTGTCCTGTTGGTTCATACATATCTGCATGTACGTTGATGCATCTGCCCTGTTCATACATCCAAACCTGATGGCCTGTTGCCATCAATCAACCCTGCATGTTGTTGGATTGTGTATTGCTGTGCAAATTACGCATGTGTTATGCTTGCTGTTCAATGGCTTGAATATATGGGTGTTTGGTTAATGGGAATACTAACGCATGCTGTTACAACTAATTGTGAATGGTATTGTACGTTACTAACCCAAACTGTCATAACATAATGCAAAACATAGGACGACAGGGAAGGCGGGTTCCAGCGGACCCACCTCTTCCACCTCAGCTGGCAAGTGCACCTGGCAGTAGTGCCCAGGCCGGACCCTCCTCCGGTGGCCCTGTGCCACCTGCAGGTGGAAGCACTGCATGGGATGGGGCTCATCCCCCCTCTGCAAGCATGGCCGGAGGATAACATCCACTCACCCTCCATAGTGTCCGGACTGTGGTGCATATGGAGATCCGGCACACTGTGGTTGGGCCCCTACGCCAGCTTGAGGCATGGGTGGCACAACTCACGGGTGTGCCTGCTGCCCGGCCTACACAGCCCCCAGCACAGCCCCGTCCTGGGTAGTGAAAGCACAGTGGCAACTGCCCATGGGTGGTGATCTCAGTTCCACTGTTGCCATCTGTGGGCTCATGGGCTCGAGATATCCAAACATCCATCCCTGTCAATTGTGTAACCCCCCACATGTGTCATACACCGCCCCTGTATGCGTCTTGTTTGTCTTGTCTGTTAATCTATCCAACCTACCTCCCCAGCTATACCGACTTCCTGTACCTGACATACCACTCTCACCTGAAAAAAAAAAAAGGGCACTCTGTACCCACAAAAAAATTACGCCCCATACATAGCTGCCCATTTTGCACACATGTCTGCTGGACATGTAAACTGTCAATTACAATTGGCTGTACAACAAGTATTATTGTTGTCCTTACACCTCTCTCAGGGGTGGAAGGTTTCAAATGTCACACCAAATTACAAACATATGCACAGCTGTTGCTGATGAAGAAATGGGCAGCTATGGGCCTTACCTACATCCCTCCTGCAAAACCCGAGCTTGTTTCTCTACTGTCCTACCCTCTTTGTGACCCCTTTTTCACCACTTTCCCATCTCCCCATTTTCTTTTCTTTCAAAGAAAATAGCGCGGGTGTGCGCAAGAGTAAGCACTTTTAAGCAGTAGTAAGCGAGTGTGCGCTTCTGTGTGCTTAGCTAAGCATGTGTGCTGAAGTTAAGCGGCAGTGCATGCGTGACCTCAGCATAAACCAGCGCTAACCCACTTACAACTGCTTAAAAGTGCCTTAGTCACTCTGAATGACAAGGCCTGTAGTTTTCTCAGCAGCAAAATAAAATACCTCCCTCAGTCTTGAACCCATTACCTTGGAAACACTAGTCTGCATGACTTACCACTAAACCATGAGGGCTATGCAAGAACATTGTGCTGAAAGAAATATATCATAAAATAGTAGGAATTAATTTAAAGGGACTATACAAGTCTAGCACATAAAGCATGTCATGTATATTTACTGTCAAATCTGGATTTGTAAAATAGTACTGTGTGCTGAGAAACAGTCATGCTAGTTGGTAGCTACTAGGTAATAATATCACAGTAGCATCTGGGAAGCCACACAATACTCAGAGCAGGATAAACACAGCCATAGTTGAATAGTTAAGAGTGCAGACATAGCAACTGTGACTGAGTTACAGGGATGTCCCTGATGTGAAAACAAATGTCAACTGTGCCCCACTGACACCCTGCTAAATGTACTAACAGTAGCTTACAGAACAACATGCATTGCAGTGTCTACAACACAGCCTGAAATACGAGAGACATGCCAACCCTTACACTCACAGAACAGTGTCCACAGCAAACCAGCATGGTCCCCACCATGATAATCTGAAAGGGCTACGCCTACCTAACAGACCTTTTTATAGCACAGGCCTGTAATTACAGTGAGAACTGCAATCACTACACAACAGGCTGCATGCAATTAGTAAATGCTGGCTAACAATTGGCGCAGAGGCCATCACATGGACATGTGCAGATACCTACAAAAGCATCCTGTACTCCCAGTCCACACATGCAATACTGTCATTGCACCCACTGGAGGTAGAGAGAGAGGGAGAGAGAGAGAGAGAGAGGAAACCAAAAAAAAAAAAAGAAAGAAAGAAAGAAAGAAAGAAAGAAAGAAAGAAAGAAAGAAAGAAAGAAAGAAAGAGAAAGAAATAACAAAACGGAAACATCAAGGCAAAGAGGCAGACAGCAGGCCAAGCAACTGCAAGCCTACACAAACAGCTGCAACAAACACAGGTAATGTAAAGTACTACTATAATACTCTACATACTGTAAACCCTCCAGATGTGTTATTGGTCTGTAAATATGTATATGAGGATGTGCATAGGGACGGGGACATACTGAAACTGTCACTTAAAAAAAGGGCACTCTGTACCCACAAAAAAATTACGCCCCATACATAGCTGCCCATTTTGCACACATGTCTGCTGGACATGTAAACTGTCAATTACAATTGGCTGTACAACAAGTATTATTGTTGTCCTTACACCTCTCTCAGGGGTGGAAGGTTTCAAATGTCACACCAAATTACAAACATATGCACAGCTGTTGCTGATGAAGAAATGGGCAGCTATGGGCCTTACCTACATCCCTCCTGCAAAACCCGAGCTTGTTTCTCTACTGTCCTACCCTCTTTGTGACCCCTTTTTCACCACTTTCCTATCTCCCCATTTTCTTTTCTTTCAAAGAAAATAGCGCGGGTGTGCGCGAGAGTAAGCACTTTTAAGCAGTAGTAAGCGGGTGTGCGCTTCTGTGTGCTTAGCTAAGCATGTGTGCGCGAAGCTAAGCGGCAGTGCGCATGCGTGACCTCCGCGCAAACCAGCGCTAACCCACTTACAACTGCTTAAAAGTGCCTTAGTCACTCTGAATGACAAGGCCTGTAGTTTTCTCAGCAGCAAAATAAAATACCTCCCTCAGTCTTGAACCCATTACCTTGGAAACACTAGTCTGCATGACTTACCACTAAACCATGAGGGCTATGCAAGAACATTGTGCTGAAAGAAATATATCATAAAATAGTAGGAATTAATTTAAAGGGACTATACAAGTCTAGCACATAAAGCATGTCATGTATATTTACTGTCAAATCTGGATTTGTAAAATAGTACTGTGTGCTGAGAAACAGTCATGCTAGTTGGTAGCTACTATGTAATAATATCACAGTAGCATCTGGAAAGCCACACAATACTCAGAGCAGGATAAACACAGCCATAGTTGAATAGTTAAGAGTGCAGACATAGCAACTGTGACTGAGTTACAGGGATGTCCCTGATGTGAAAACAAATGTCAACTGTGCCCCACTGACACCCTGCTAAATGTACTAACAGTAGCTTACAGAACAACATGCATTGCAGTGTCTACAACACAGCCTGAAATATGAGAGTCATGCCAACCCTTACACTCACAGAACAGTGTCCACAGCAAACCAGCATGGTCCCCACCATGATAATCTGAAAGGGCTACGCCTACCTAACAGATCTTTTTATAGCACAGGCCTGTAATCACAGTGAGAACTGCAATCACTACACAACAGGCTGCATGCAATTAGTAAATGCTGGCTAACAATTGGTGCAGAGGCCATCACATGGACATGTGCAGATACCTACAAAAGCATCCTGTACTCCCAGTCCACACATGCAATACTGTCATTGCACCCACTGGAGGTAGAGAGAGAGGGAGAGAGAGAGAGAGAGAAAACCAAAAAAAAAAAAAAAAAAGAAAGAGAAAGAAATAACAAAACGGAAACATCAAGGCAAAGAGGCAAACAGCAGGCCAAGCAACTGCAAGCCTACACAAACAGCTGCAACAAACACAGGTAATGTAAAGTACTACTATAATACTCTACATACTGTGAACCCTCCAGATGTGTTATTGGTCTGTAAATATGTATATGAGGATGTGCATAGGGACAGGGACATACTGAAACTGTCACTTAAAAAAAGGGCACTCTGTACCCACAAAAAAATTACGCCCCATACATAGCTGCCCATTTTGCACATATGTCTGCTGGACATGTAAACTGTCAATTACAATTGGCTGTACAACAAGTATTATTGTTATCCTTACACCTCTCTCAGGGGTGGAAGGTTTCAAATGTCACACCAAATTACAAACATATGCACAGCTGTTGCTGATGAAGAAATGGGCAGCTATGGGCCTTACCTACATCCCTCCTGCAAAACCCGAGCTTGTTTCTCTACTGTCCTACCCTCTTTGTGACCCCTTTTTCACCACTTTCCTATCTCCCCATTTTCTTTACTTTCAAAAAAAATAGCGTGGGTGTGCACGAGAGTAAGCACTTTTAAGCAGTAGTAAGCGGGTGTGCGCTTCTGTGTGCTTAGCTAAGCATGTGTGCGCGAAGCTAAGCGGCAGTGCGCATGCGTGACCTCCACGCAAACCAGCGCTAACCCGCTTACAACTGCTTAAAAGTGCCTTAGTCACTCTGAATGACAAGGCCTGTAGTTTTCTCAGCAGCAAAATAAAATACCTCCCTCAGTCTTGAACCCATTACCTTGGAAACACTAGTCTGCATGACTTACCACTAAACCATGAGGGCTATGCAAGAACATTGTGCTGAAAGAAATATATCATAAAATAGTAGGAATTAATTTAAAGGGACTATACAAGTCTAGCACATAAAGCATGTCATGTATATTTACTGTCAAATCTGGATTTGTAAAATAGTACTGTGTGCTGAGAAACAGTCATGCTAGTTGGTAGCTACTATGTAATAATATCACAGTAGCATCTGGAAAGCCACACAATACTCAGAGCAGGATAAACACAGCCATAGTTGAATAGTTAAGAGTGCAGACATAGCAACTGTGACTGAGTTACAGGGATGTCCCTGATGTGAAAACAAATGTCAACTGTGCCCCACTGACACCCTGCTAAATGTACTAACAGTAGCTTACAGCACAACATGCATTGCAGTGTCTACAACACAGCCTGAAATATGAGAGACATGCCAACCCTTACACTCACAGAACAGTGTCCACAGCAAACCAGCATGGTCCCCACCATGATAATCTGAAAGGGCTACGCCTACCTAACAAACCTTTTTATAGCACAGGCCTGTAATCACAGTGAGAACTGCAATCACTACACAACAGGCTGCATGCAATTAGTAAATGCTGGCTAACAATTGGTGCAGAGGCTATCACATGGACATGTGCAGATACCTACAAAAGCATCCTGTACTCCCAGTCCACACATGCAATACTGTCATTGCACCCACTGGAGGTAGAGAGAGAGAGAGAGAGAGAGAGAGAAAAAAAAAAAAAAAAAAAAAAAAAAGAAAGAAAGAAAGAAAGAAATAACAAACCGGAAACATCAAGGCAAAGAGGCAGACAGCAGGCCAAGCAACTGCAAGCCTACACAAACAGCTGCAACAAACACAGGTAATGTAAAGTACTACAATAATACTCTACATACTGTGAACCCTCCAGATGTGTTATTGGTCTGTATCTATGTATATGAGGATGTGCATAGGGACGGGGACATACTGAAACTGTCACTTAAGGCTCCACATACATATGTCTGTGACGGTAGCTATGTGCACATAGCAATGTAGGTTGTAGGGCAATGTACAAGTAGGTGGTACAGTAATGGGTGTTCAGCAGTACGTTACTGTGTGTATACATATGGGGACCTAAAAAGGAGTATATATATATATATATATATATATATATATATATATATATATATATGTATAAAACATATGTATACATATGTATATTGAGATATGTATGTGTATATATATATATATATATATATATATATATATATATATATAATATGCATATGTGTATACATAGATAGACAGGGATGTAGAAATACATAGACAGATATAGTTTCACAGTGGCATAGTATAGTACTAGGCTATCTGCAGACAGTGTATAGAATAGATTTAGAAACCTGCACCTCTGTATAGTAGTGACAGAGTGAAGACCCCCCTACATAATAGCATTAGTGTACTGTGCCTCTGTCTAGTAGTGACACAGAGATGACCCGTGCTGTAAACCTATGATCTCCCATCTACTTGTCAAGAATGCACATGAAGAGTGTCAGTGAGGGTCTCTGCCTAACATGAACTGGGATCCTGTTCCACAGTATGGGAAGCCTCTTAGTGATGGATCTGTCCCTACAGTATGTCCTATTCATATGTGTGCTGAGGTTTAAATCCGTATGTGTCATGCTTCTAATGGATTTGGATTGTATGAGGGAGAACATGTCCATCACTACCAGATTGGACATGGCCTACTATATCAGGCACAGATCACCCCTACGTAGGCAGTATGCTATGGAATAGAGCATGAGTTACATTAGTCTGGCAGCATATGACAGGTGTTGCAGACCCTTGATCCACCTGGTGATGTACTCATGGGGTCCCCCTAGCTGTTGCAAGTGCCAGGTGAGGTACATACCAAATGGGGCATAGTACACAGTCATGGGCCTGATAAGGGAGGAGTATAAGGGTACAATGACCCCTTTTGATGTGGATATGAATCCCTTCATGATAAGGTGGGCAAGGTAGGAAGTCCATCCAACCACTTCGGCAACGTGGGTGTCAAATGAGAGGTCAGCATTGTACAGTGTCACCAGGTCTCCGATTACTTTGTCTGTACTCAGTGGGTTATTGTCTATGTGATAATATGTAGGTACCTTGTCCGTCCAAAAGGGTATGAGTATACATTATGTGGCATGCAGTGTCAGGCCATGACTCCGCCACTAGTTGTTGGTGTCCGTGAGGCCTGTCAGTAGGATGTATGTGTCAGCAGGTGTATTGCCTATGGCGCCTAGTATGCAGTCATCTTTGAACATTGTCAGCCACTACCCTCCCATGTCTGCTTCCACATCTGAGAATGATATGCCGAACATGAATAGTCCCAGGACAGAGCCCTGTGGGACACCACATGTGACTGGCTCTGAGTCTGACATGGCACCAGTGAGGTTGACTATAGGGTTTCTATCCGTTAGCTGGTTTGCAACCCATCATGTGACATATGGATTTACATGTTAGCTGTTGATCATGTCTATGATGGCAGAGTGCGGTATTGTGTCGAATGCTGTAGGCAAGTCCAGGTAGGCTGTATGGACCGCTATGCCCTCAGCAATGGCTATAGTGACTGATTTGAAAAGGTCAACCAGGTTCATAAGACAGGATCTGCCCTCTACAAAGCCAAACCAGGTGGGAACAAGTGTCTAAGTCCCCAATGTCTCTGTGTATGGGTACCATAATGATCCTTTCCATAGTGTTGCAGACCAGGCTGGTTAAGCATATGGGGCGGTAGTTACCAGGGTCTGTAGAGGTGCCTCTTGTGTGGAGTGGGATTACTGTTGCTGTATGCCAGTGTCCAGGTACATATGCTGTAGTAAGGCTATGGCTGAATAGCATGTAATGTGCATGTGTAGCTCCTCTTACAGTTCACGTAGCATGCAACGCGCAATACCGTTGGGTCCCATTGCTGCTGTGTTTACAGCTCCACTGAGGGTGGTTCCCAGCTGGACATCCGAGATGACAGGGAGGTTACAGTCAGCTGGGATAAGTAATTCCACATGTGTGGATGAGGGAGTGTAGAAACCTGCACTGAACCTGTCTGCCAGACTGTTGGCATTATCTGTGTGTTCAGTGTAGCGTATATCACTGTGAACTAACTGTGAAGACAACTGAGGGTTCCCACCCAGGTGTGTCACATAGCAGAGGAAGGCCTTGTGGTTATCTGTAGTGACCATAGCAATGTCCCTCTCATTGTTGGCCTTGCATGTTTGTATGACAAAACCCATCTGTCTACTACTGCTGATGAGAGATGCCGTAGCTCTATGGAAGTATGCTCTGCCGTGCAGTAGCTACCATCTGTTGTTATACAAGTTGTTCAATGCTGGGATCCACCAGACAGGACGCCTGCCCTTGGTGGAGAGGGTCATGGTACCATTTGTGATTGCATGATCCATGCATTCTTGGAGATGTCTGTAGAAGCATATGTGAGGGTGTCTGCATTGTGGGAAGTGGATTACACTGGCCCAGTGGGCATTCAGGATACCAACTCAGTTATAAGACATGTAAAGTCGGCATGAGAGAGGTCTCCCAGTGTAGTCTGTTGTGTTGTGGGGGAGGTGGGATATGTATATTCGGGGTGATTAGTCTGTGGTCAGATGTGACTAGTGAGGGGTATCCTTCCAGTGTGTAGCACATTGTCCCCATGTTTGTGATGATCAGGTCTAGTATATTATCTCCTGTTGTGGGAGAGGTGACTAGCTGTTCCATTGCATTTGACATAGTGAATACCGGGAACCTTTGGGCTAGGGTGTTTGGGGTAGAATAATGCACCCAGTGTATGTTAGGGTAGTCGCACTATCCCAATATGATGGTGTGTGGTGGGACATTCATATCATCCAATGTCTACAGGAAGGCCGACTGTGGTCCCTGAGATCAGGTGGGTGGTCTGTAACATGCTACCAGTTGTATAGCAGGTTTGCCTACGGTTATCTGCACCTGGATGGTCTGTGATGCTTCATGTGTTGCCACTAACCTGGAGGTGTGTGTGTCCTCCATGAATATGGACACACCCCCCTCACTGTCCATTTTGTCTCGAGTCATGGGGCCAAAATGCATGATACGGGGTATAGCCTGGTACCACTGGTGTGCTCTCAGGAGCCTTGATCCAGGTTCTCACATACTGCACAGACATTGAGATTGGTAGAATATGTATGTATAGATATATGTAATACACACATACATATATAGATATCTGTAGAGACTTACACATATACAGATAGATCTGACTGACAACAGACATGTCTGTATATGACTATCTCTCACTCTCTGTCCCACTCCCCTCACACTTGCACTCACCCTGTGTCTCTCTCTCTCACTCTCTCCCCCTCTCTCCCCACATCTATATGTATATATCTACATCTAGATATACATATGATATATACATATATACAAACAGATATATATCCATATACAGATATAAATATATCAATATATATATATATATATATATATATATATATATATATATATATATATATATATATATATACATATATATATATATATATTTATATATATATATATATATATATATATATATATATATATACATACATATATAGACTGTGTGAGGCACATGTGTGCAGATGTCTTGCTACAGGTGCCTGGTGTCACAGGCATGGAGTGAACACCAGTGTGGATACTGGAGTACCATACCCCATTCAAAAACACTGACACCAGTAACCGCCACATATGTACATGCCTGCCCACCACTGCATGTGTCAGGGGGGAACAGGGTCAACAAGTGTACAATAGGCTCCACATCGATACACACAGTGGCACACTAGTCCTGTAATACCTGTACATGAAATGTGTCAGCAGACATGGTGTGTCAGCTATGGACATGTAGGTCACTGTACCCCTCCACACCCCACAATGACCTACACGGTATGTACCTCCCATGACAGCTACAGATATGGTGAAGGACACAGACATATGCAAGTAACTGTGTCAATGCACTCAAACACCACAGAGCGCACACAGACTACCTACATAGAGGTTACCACTGCTGGATATACATAGTTCGGTCACACCCACGACAATTGTCTCCCAACCATGGTAACACCTCCAACATCCACAACACAAATTACCTACGTCTGTCGTCCTTGTCACTGCAGTATAGAGCATATGGTGGAGGTATGGGACCCTACCCACAGATATGACATATCCTGTAGTACCCAACACAGAATTAAGAAGCAAGCCTCCCCCTGAGTAGATGTCAGACATACCCCTGCTGAATGTTATGCTGATAGGTAATATGCCATATGAGTCACCCTGTGTAACTGTTTGTAAGGAGCAGGTACAATCATAACACATGTGTCACAAGGGGCAGGATAGCATAACAGTATGCTGCTGTAGGCCCAGGGCCAAAAGCACACTAACTACCTAGGATGCAATGCACACCCATTAACACATTGCAAATGGAATATGTGAGGTGGAATGAGTGTGTTAGTGACTGGGTGCATGTTGTGTACTGGTGTGATTGCTCACCATGACTGTTTGTCATGGTAGTGTGTGTCCATGGTGTGAGGCCAGCGACAGGTATGTGGGGTATTGGGATCAACACATACTACATTGCCATATGTTGTGCTGTGTTACCCTGTATGTTACTGTGGTGTAGATAGGGTTATGGCATGTAAGAATAGTGTGCAGTACCAGTGAAATATGTAACGTGCATTGTGTGCAGTGCATGGGCTGATAATGTTCCCCATACAGTACCTTGATTCAAACCCCCAGTGTGGGGTCATGTATTGTACCTGAAACAGTGCGTTGACTGCTGTAGTATACTAGTCTGTTGTATGGAGTGTGCCAGGTACTGTTGCACAGTTGTCGGATGAGCACTGATATCTGGTCATGTACATGTGTATCCCCCAATAGACAGACAGATGCTATATATGGTGCCTAAGTTATATCACTGCAGTCAAGTATAATGTGTATTATGTGTGCTATAGTCTGCTGACAGATATTGCTGACGTATTTCCCTTCTCCTTTTCAGGGACATGGTTCACCAGCGGAACCCAGTATACTCCGCTGCAGAAGAGGAGGAGATACACCAGAGCCTGGTGCGGGATTTTGCTGTACTCTTTTCCCGCACCAGCCAGAACCAGCAGGAGAGGGCTGTACTGTGGCAAGACCTGGTCCATCGGGTAAATGACATAGGCACACATAACCAGACATATGAGCAGGTACGCCATCACTGCAGTGATTTAATTAGAAATGTCCATCAGCGTGCGTTGGATATCCACAGGCAGCAGCTTGCCACAGGTGGTGGGGTGGCTAGACATCCCCCCTCACCAGACTGGAGGGACTACTCCTGAGTGTTGTGGCTCCAGCACAGCAGCAACAACAACAGCATACATGTGTACTGATGGAGGCTGGAGTCACACAGCAGCAGGACACAGAGCATGCAGGTAACATGCCATGTGTATGGTGACCATTCTGTACACTGTTAGGTTATGCATGTGTGGGGTGTGTCCTCGATTTGTAGCTGTTATTTGGTAATTATTATGCATTAGTGATAACCTCATTATCTGCAGTACACCTGTGAAAGTTAACTGTTGCACTACTGAACTGTAACATGCCCAGAGTATCAATGGCACAGTTGTACCCACTGACGATGAATGTCTCTTTTCCGCAGGTCCCTCTGGTGTAACAGCAAGGCAGCCTATCCATGCTGGTAAGTGTGTAATGCCATTACCTTCACTACTCTGTATACTAATAGTAATAATAGGCTGAATCAGTAGTGCAATGTGTTTGATTGCAGGTGTGTTTGTGTCTGCGGGTTGATATCTCATAAACTGAGGTGTGTGCATGTGCGCATGTGCCCATGTGTGCATGTGTGCATGTGTGCATGTGCGCATATGTGCATGTGCACATGCGTGTATGTGTGCATGTGCCTGTGTGTGCATGTGTGCATGTGTGCATCAGTGGTGGCATTGTGTACACATTGTAAACTGTATTTCCTGTCTTACTCCCACAGGTTCTGGTGCTGCTCTGGTGTCATGCAGCAGGGAACCTGAATCAGCTGCTGTGGATAGTGATCATGATACCTGTGTGATGGCACAGGTAGGTGTGCCAGGGTCCATCATTGGTCAGCCAATTGACACTACACAGCTGTCGACCCCATCTATGTGCACAGTCATCCTGCCAATACATCCTTTGTCACCAATGTCCCTAGGTGATGGACAGTATACAGTGGGCATTGACCAGGGTAATGTGGTACCGGTAGCACATGCATCCCCACACTGCAGCCATGGCCAGGGCCCTGACACGGTACCGCACAGGCAGACGTCCATGGGTTCTCATGGGAGCATTCGTGGGCATACCGCCCCTGTCAGACGTGCCCACAGAGGTCTTTCAACCCCAGCTATGTTCCGGGCTGTAATGCAGGCACAGTCACGTATGGAACGGTACACCAGACAGGGTCTGAAGGAGCTGAGAGCATGTCGCACAGCCATGAGTGACAGTATGCGTGATGTTGCGGCTGCCATCCGCAACTTCACCGAGGTCATTGACAGACATTGGGGGGACACATTAGATCTGTTCCACAACTATATGTCCATGAGCCAGGGCAATGGTGGATGGTTGAGGTGTCGACGTGGCCATATGCCAGCAACAGCAGCAGCTGGCAGCCGTCGCAGATGACAACAGGGCCGCGGCCGCTTACATAGTGCCAGCAGCAGCCCCAGCAATGCTGGGTCTGTGCTGTCATCGGACCACCCCAGGAGACCACGTGCACGTGGTGCTGGGCAGTCCCAACAGGGACCTGTCTCCAGTCAATGAACACCTGCTTCTGATGACAGTACCCAGTCTGGATTGGTACCTGATATGATCCGTAGCACCCCTGCCAGGCACAGGTACCGTGTCCGTGGCCACAGACAGTGATCTGTATGTCCTGGCAGGAACAGTCTGCGGCTGTCCACAAACACCTGTATATGGTAGCCATGAGGTGGGACTGTGTGCATTCATACACACATGCAAAGTGATAACACCTAGGGCTACCGCATACACGCACACACTGCGTCAACATTGCCCCATCTTGTACTGCTGTCCCTCACCAACACACACACACAGACATGTCAATTGGTTGTATCAGTGGCAGACTCAGGCATACCAGGTACACACCCTGTGCATATGATGAAACTGTGCCACCTCCTGCAATCTGTAAGATAGGTGCAGGAACAGGTTAACATGGTGCTGATGCACAGGCTGACTACATAGACATATTGTAATAGTATGATGTTGACAACAGTACAGTGTAATTATAGCATTGTGGGTATATACCAGCATGCCTGATGCAGTTACAGTATGAATGTCATTGTATTGTTTTGTACACCCATACTAATTACCACAGTGTTCTGTCTGCACATCTTTGCATACTGGTGGTGAGGCTGTGAAGGGATGGCCACCTACATAGGTAGCACAGGGGATACAACAATGTACATATTGATACTCAATGATGGCCATGTCAACTGCGAGTTGCATGCTGTCCACACACGACTGTGCAATGCAGATGTTTCAGGATGTCAATATCTGTGCAGTACTACACAGCAGGTTCAGGGCTCACAAGAGCACTCTAGCACTACAAGGTCACACCTCATACCATGCATAACAGCACCAAAACACAGAACTAACTATGACAGGAGGGAGAGTGTCCATACATGTCAAGGATACTGTGGTGCCAGGACAGGTAGCATACATCATACTACATCTGGAACTACTGAGTGAGGGCTCAGTGGCTGTTATTTGAGATGTGTATTATTACAGGTATGAGCACTTGGGTATCAGGCCAGTTATTCAACATTACGAAGGCACGTGGTCTATACACTTGTGGGGGTTGTGGCTGGACCCAGCCCATCTGACCTGGGAATGTCCAGGTACTGGCTTAGAGTGACTGCATATATGCACTGTTACATACTGGAAGTCGTACACCTTGTTTGTTGTAACATAGTCTACATACAGGCCTGCTGACTGTAGCTTTGTTTGTATGCATGTTTGCCTGTTATGTTCCTGAAACACTGATTCCACCTGCGGTGCAGATACACAGTGCCTCTGTGGATCCCTAGTGACATCTGTGTTGCTTACTGTACACAGTCCATGTGTCACTTGACAGAACGTCACTGTTTGACCTGTTTGCATGTAGCTTGCCTGTAACACATTGCATATGATGTTCCTCACATTTGCTCAAGACAGCATTCATATATGCCAGCACTAACTATTCAGGAGCACTACACCCTCACATAGTCACCTTGAGTACCTTGTTCCCCATTGGCCCTATGTGTCGTTACTTAGTGTGGGAGTCACAATGCTATGGTAGCATGTGCAAAAGTCACCTGTCGATCTACTCTCAGGTCCAGTTGGTGAATTTGTGAGTCATGTGGCAATGTTACAGCTGCCTCATGTACACAGACAACCCTCTCCCCTTCCCATACATGTACAACACGTGAGAGATGCAACCACATAGCCAAACTGGGGACTAAGCTCTGTTTACACAGCACTGGCATTCCCTGTCAGATGGAGTGGGATACTACAGTGAATACAGTACCAGTCTCCCATAGACCTGCCACGACCACAATCCAAACACAGACACACACAGGTAAATTATTGGGCTCTCAGAATAGCATCCTGCCTGAGCAGCTGACATCTGCAAAGCAGACACACAAGCAAACATTACGCCAGAGCAGAGCACATGTGACACATAGCTCACAAAGCCTGTGTGCCTAACAGTGTCAGGCCATACGGCTAGACAACACACCTGCTACGGTTGTATGAGGTACCTCTATTGACACGTACACAGTGGTCCTGCTCCCAGGCTGAAAAAGGTGACGGTCACGCTGAGCTGCCCATCGGGCACTATGATCCACCACATAACACAAGCAAAGCAGTCACTCCAAGATATGTAGCAGTATGACTCGGTCATTGTCTGTGCCAGTGTGTATGACCTCTGACGCACCTCCCTGGACTACATGTTAGGGGACATGGAGGGGCTCCCTGAGGTTGTGGCACAGGCTGATATGACCCTGGCTTTGGGTAGCATCTCACCCTCACCATGAATGCTGCCACAATATGTAGACAGGATCATCGGTTTCTGCACTTAATGTATCTTTCAGTGACGTCCAAAGGGGATCCAATGCCTGTCAGTGTGGGATTACATGCTAGACATGCCACATTGCTTTGCTTGGGACAGCTTGCACCTGTCACCCATGGGCCATTGTATATTGGCAGAGGCTGTTGCTACACACATACTGCCTTTGTATGCAAGGCTGACATTACATAGCCACCTACACAGGTAGCATACGGGATGGGACACTAATAGCAATGCTACTCAACAGCAGCAGTGTAAACCTCAAGATGCATGCAGTGGAAACTGCCCTTAGCATGGGGTAAAGCAATATCCGTGCAGTAACAGACTCCTGGTACAAGGCTCCCAGGTGCACACCGTCAGTGCCAGGTCATTCCTGATACCACGCTTGTTATCCCCTACACATGCTTCAAAACAGAATAGGGGGGATGTATCCAAAGGCACCTCAGATACACACACCCCCAGGTTGGTGGCACTGCCCAAAGCATCAGAGCCTCTCCATGTGCAACACACAGTGGGTTAGACTGCCTTCAGGTTCATAGCCTGGCACACACCACACTCCCATACCCAGGAAACACACTTGGCCTTCCTGACAACACTGGAAATATGATGGTCTCTACACACACCATTATATGGTTGCACTGCAACTACCCAAACATACAGTGTGAGCATTATTCTAGCTGCAAGACCCTGTCTGATGGTGTCTTATCATTCATTCCCTGCATTGCTATGGAACAACTTGTTACCACTCCCACAAGTGGTGACAACATGCTGCACCTGTTCATCACCAACATGTGGACTATATGCTCCAGACCAATCATGTATCCCTCGCTGGTGGGTTGACACTATCTACAACCCACACTGTATAGTCACATACCACATGCAGCCCCTGCACAGAACACCCCAGTCATACAGTTGTCTGATGCATATTCCATGTATTCACATGAGGCAGGCTTCAGACATGGGAACTCTTGCAGTTCACAGGTACATATGTGTAGGTGGCACACATACATCATGTGTGCATTGACATTACTGATATAATGTATGTCGTGCAATATTGGGAACAACACCCCACACACATGGACAAACTGTGTGACAAAATTACACATGGCATTTGTAGGATACAAACCCCTACCTAACTATGTTAGATCACTTGTGAGAGTCACATTAGCAGAGCATTCCATTTGCATTACTGAGGGGATTGCTTTCTCCTGCTGTACTTATAGGGTGCTGACATCTTCAGTGTTTAGACAGTGGAATATGCAACATGTTTTGTGTAGTACTAGTTGCCAAAAGGGACATTTCTCATACACATGGAATTGCACACACTACTCCCTCATACACAGTCACACACACACTAGGCACTTGGAGAATTCAAATCCCTACCTAACTATGTTATTAATCTAGTGAGAAAGGCATTAGCAGAGTGCGCTATTTGCATTACCAGGGGGATTGCTTTCTCCTGCTTTACTTATAGGGTGCTGACATCATCAGTGTTTAGACAGTGGAATATGCAGCATGTTTTGTGTAGTACTAGTTGCCAAAAGGGACATTTCTCATACACATGGAATTGCACACACTACTCCCCCATACACAGTCACACACACACACACTGGGCACTTGCAGGATTCAAACCCCTACCTAACTATACTATGACTCTAGTGAGAGACACATTAGCAAAGCGTGCTATTTGCATTATTGGGGGGATTGCTTTCTCCTACTGTACTTGTAGGGTGCTGACATCATCAGTGTTTAGACAGTGGAATATGCAGCATGTTTTGTGTAGTAAAAGTTGCCAAATGGGACATTTCTCATCCACATGGAATTGCACACACTACTCCCTCATACACAGTCACACACACACACTGGGCATTTGCAGGATTCAAACCCCTACCTAACTATGTTACAACTTTAGTGAGAGATGCATTAGCGGAGCTCACTATTTGCATTACTGGGGGGATTGCTTTCTCCTGCTGTACTTATAGGGTGCTGTCATCATCAGTGTTTAGACAGTGTATGCAGCATGTTTTGTGTAGTAAAAGTTGCCAAATGGGACTTTTCTCATACACATTGAATTGCACACACTACTCCCCCATACACAGTCACACACACACTGGGCATTTGCAGGATTTAAACCCCTACCTAACTATGTTATGACACTTGTTAGAGACGCAGTAGCGGAGCGCGCTATTCACATTACTGGGTATAATTTCTGCTCCTGACATATGTATAGTGTGCTGACATCATTATGAATGAAGAGGTATGTACATCTGTTACTATCCATCAGTAAGGGGGAGAGCATATCTATGCATTAACTTTGCACAGGCACAGTGGCCTACTGTACTGTGGAGGCAGGCACCAAATACACTGTGGATAGCCTTCTGTATTCCCTAGGGACAACGGTCAGGTATTGCACTCTACGGCCATATGTTTACCTGTCAGATGCATGTATCTGTTGCTCATATACTCTTTGTGGGTCTTTATTGCCATAGCCTTCCCTATCTCTATAAACAACGTGTGTACTGTGGGAGATGTTTGCATATGAGTGGGATCCAGTACTTTACTTATGTCTCTGTTGTAACTTCACTGTGTGCACTGGGCAGATGTCTGTATTGTGGGAGGTTCCTGTGTTAACACATAGAAATGCCAGATATGTGTGTGTGCAACTGCTGAACTGTGACATGGCATAAGTTTGTGAGCATGCCCAGTTCACAGTCTGTATGGCTTCTTGACTGTCACATCTCATTTATCTAAGTGTGCGTGCATGCCCAGTGTGACCTTTCCTTATGTTTGGATCTGTGGACCACCACATTTCTGTTTGTGTGTGGACGCCATCTATATATCACATGTACAGTTGAGTGTTGGACATCAGGTTGTGTTCTTACTGCCCAACTGCTGCGTGTCTGAACCTAACAGGCATTATGCTGTGCCTACAGGGTTGCCATGGGATAGTTTGCATACAGTTGTCATCATCCTTTCCTGCTGACCAAACAGTTGTATCGTTGTATAGTGTACTGGTGCAAAACTTTCACTGTGGTGGACAGTATGATCGGTTTCACTCCTATCACTGCTTGTAATGTTTATAGTGAGCACACCAGACTGGTTGAGGACCAGTTGTCCAGATATGACCATGTTGCATTATGTTCAGATATGGACAGCTTAGTACATGATTGTCCGACATTGTTATTGTATTCCGCAACTTGTGTGGACAGTGACAAACAATAGCCATGTGCCCTAGTCCATTTGTAATGTTAGTCAGAGAGTGTTTGTCCTTCAACACACATTTACTGGTGTTTGCCATGACATATGTCATGGTTAGTGTGCAGTGCCTCTGTCTACCCATGACATACAGGTGATATCCAGGCTACACCTGCCATCTCCCATCCAGTCATCATGATTCCTCTGGATGACAGTCACTGAGGGACTCCCTGGATATCCTGTAGTGGGAGTTTAGTCGTGAGTGGAATGAGCTTCTGGGTTGTGGACCAATCAGTACAGCATGTCCTGTTTATGTCTGTGCTGGGGTTCAGGCCTGTCAGCTGCATAGGTCACCAGCATTCAGTTTTTACATGGTGCCAAATGTCCATTGATACCAGGTTGGTCATGGCTCTAAACATTGGGCACAGTTCACCTCCAGTCAGGCAGTATGGCACTGTGTGGAACTGCAGTTACTTTACTCAGGTAACACATGGCATCTGTTACAGCTCTGCAATCCTCCTGGTGGGGTATTTGTGTGGTCATTCCAGTTGCTGCAGGTGTCTGCTATGGTACATCCCACAGGGGCCATTGTACTCAATTGTGAGGCTGAAGTTTGTTTAATCAGCCAACACATGGCATCTGTTCGAGCTCTTTGATACTCCTGGTGAGGTACTTTTGGGATCTTTCCAGTTGATGGAGGTGTCTGCTGAGGTACATCCCACAGGGGCCATTGTACTCAATTGTGAGGCTGATGACGGATGACTGCAGAGCCACAATGACCTCCCCTGATCTAGATCTGACTACCTTCATGATTAGGTGGGTATATGGTATGTTTCTGTAACCACTACAGCCACATGCTTGTCCAATGCAAGATATTTATCAACTTGTGTCCCCAGGTCTCTTATTACTTCTTCAGTACTTAATGGGTTAACACCTATGTGGTAATTGGTGGGCACTTACTGTATATCCACAGGGGATGACTATACACTTTTCTGCAATTAGCTTGCTGACATGGCTATGGCACCAGTTGTCTGTTTCTATGTGGCCCTTTTGTGGGATGCTTGTGTCAGCTGGAGGGTCAGATATGGTGGCCAGTTTGTAGTCCTCTGCAAACTTATTCAGACACAGTCCTTCCATGTTGGCCTGTACCTATGGGACATATATACCAAACAAGGGAGGTCCCAGGACCGAGCCTTGTGGGATGCTAGTTGTATCTGGTTTGTAGTCTGACATGGCTGCAGCATTTCTGACCATGTCAGTTTTGTCCTCGGGCTGGTTTGCAACCCCTCTACTGATATAGGGGTTTATATTTAAGGTGGTGAGCTTATCTATAATGAACACGTGGGGTACTGTATGGAAGCCTTTTGCAAGGTCCAGCTAGGGTGTGTAGACCCCATTCCCCTCATCAATGGCCTTAATGACTGTTTCAAATGAGTCAAACATGTTTAAGGGGCAGGATCTGCACTTAAGAAAGCCACACTGGGTAGGGTCCAATGTCAGTAGGTCCCCAATATCTTTATGTCTGAGGTACATGCTGATCCTTTCCATAGCTTTGCAGACCAAGCTTGTCAGGATTCTGGGGTGGTAGTTTGCAGTATCTATTCAGGCAACACCTTTGTAGAAAAGGACCACTGTTGTTGTACACTGCTCTTTGGGTACATATCCTGTGGTAAGGCTGACATTGAGCAGTAGTGTTATATGGCGTTCCATTCTTCTTGGAGTCCATGCTGGACTCCGCCCAGGGCACCATCTCGTACCATTGATGCTGTGTGTTTTGCTTTGTAGATGCTAGCTGTTACCTCAGCATCTGCAATGTCAGGGGGCCAGCACTCTGCTGGGATAAATATTTGGCATTTGGGGGGGGGGGGGGTTTGCACTGAACCTGTCAGGTTGGATGTTGGCAATGTGTGTGTGTTTGGTATATTGTTGGTATTATTTGAGTGATTCAGAGCATATCTGTGAATTCCCAACAAGGTTCCTACCATCAGTTAAGAAAGCCTTGTGATTATCCTTAGTGTCCTGTACAATTTGTATCTTCATAGGTTCATAGGTTCATACTAGGCTATCTGCCCTAGGACATTTAAAAGCCTAGCCAGAGAGTGTGTGGCTTTCGCCACCCCTTGCTATGTGAATATTACAGCCATTTAGGATTTATTTTACTGTGCCTCTGTCTAGACGTGACACAGTGAAACCCCCAGTGTACATCTACGATCACCCATCCACTTGGCAAAATTCCTGTTGAAGAGAGTCAGTGAGGGGCTCTGCCTAATATGGAGTGGGGTTCCGTTCCGGGATGTAGGGAGCCTCTGGGTTATGTATCTGTCCCTCCACCACATTCTATGTCATTATGTGTTGAGGTTGACATCTCTCGCTCTCACAGCTCTGATGGATTTGGGTTTTCCGGGGTGGAGCATGTCCATTAATCCTGTGTTGGATATGGCCTTGTACAACAGGCATACAACGCCTCTGCGTAGGCAGTATGTGACTGAATACAGCTGGGATGTCTACAGCCAGGCAGCATATGACATATATTTGAGACCCTTTATCCTCTTGGTGAGGTACCTTTGAGGTCTTTCTAACTGCTGCAGGTGTCGGATGAGGTACATCCCAAATGAGGCATTATACTAAATTATGGGCCTGATAAGAGAACAGTATAGGGGCACAATGACCTCTGTTGACGTAGATGTGATTCCTTTCATGATAAGGTGGCCAATATATATAGAAGGTCTTCCTAGCCATGTTGGCAATGTGTGTGTCACATGACAGGTTACTGTCCACTTGTGTCCCTAGGTCCCTGATTACTCCTTCCATACGTAATGGATTACCACCTATGTGGTTATTTGTGAGTACCTTGTTTGGTATTTGGTGAGACATTCATACTGTCCAGTATCGTCAGGAAGGCTGAGTGGGGTTCCTGTGTGTGAGAGTGTGGTCTGTAGCATGCTACAGACTGTACAGCAGTTTTGCCTATGGCTAGTTGCACATGGGTGGTCTCCAATGCTTCGTGCATTATCAGTTACCTGGACGTGTGGGTATCTTTGCTGAATATGGATACTCCCCCTCCTTTTATGGTTTGCTCCAGGTTTTGGGGCCAAGACACATGATATGAGGTATAACCTAGTAGTGCTGGTGTGCTCTCAGGAGCCTTGCTGCAGGTTTCTGTCACTGCACAGACATAGATGTTCTCCATACTGGGGAGGGCCTCGGGAGCATGCATGTTGAGGTTTAGATGTCTGGCATTGGGCAGCATTACCCTTATGTTTCTTTCCACTTATGTTTTCTATGGAGGTGGGTTAGTCTTTTCAGCCTTGCCTACAAAAGGCTCTATGGAGGTGGCAAGAGCCTTAGCCAATATCCAGACACCCAGGGGTGACAGGTGCAAGCCATCCCTGGCAAAGCAGCGTTTCTTGTCAAGCATGACATCCGAAGCGGACAGACATTGGATCCCCTTGGAATGACACCAGTAATTGTGCCACTTGTTAGAGCTGATCATTCTGTGTTTGTACTGTGGCATAATTCTTGGTGAATGTAGGATGCTGTCCAAGGTCAGAGTCATACCAGCCTGGCCTACATAATCGGAGAGCTCATCTATGTCTCTTTTCATGTAGTCCGGGGAGGTACGTCTCAGGTCATTCACACCAGCATGGACAATGACTGCATCATATTTGTACTTGCTTTGGGGTGACCTGCATGCTTGTGTTATGTGGCATATTGTAGCAGCCTACAGGCAGCTTACTGTACCCTTTTCCTTGTTCAGTCTGGTGAGCGGGTCAGCAGTGTGTCTGACTATGGAGTCACCTATTACAACTGTATCAGGCATGTTGTTTCTCCTTCTGGCCTGTGACTGTTTGGCACACCAGCTTTGTGTACTATGTGTTGCATGTGCTATGTTTGGAGGTAGTGGTTGCTTGGGTGTCTGCTTTGGAGGCCTCTGTTGATGTTGTATGTTTGTAATTAGAGCCTCCGGGAATGTTTTCTGTGTTTATGTCTTTGGTTTGCAGTTGTGATAGGTCTATGTGAGACTGGGTTTGTGGTGTGTGTGGTTACCTTCTCCTCCTGACTAGTTTTGACAGTACTGAGTTGAGAGAGCTCAGCCTCCGGTTTGGATAAATGGTTGCATCTCTCACATATATTTGTATTTCATGGGGGGGGGAGAGGGTTGTCTGCGTACATGGGGCAGGTGTAACATTACCTCAAGATTCAACTTGTTGTAGCTGGCCTTAGTGGATTGTATGAGTGGACATATTTTATTGCCATAATACTGATCAGAGATTATTTCCCTTTTTAGGTTTGCTCTATCATGTAGTAGCTTCCTCATTCTCTTGCATGGTTTGGTAATGGCTGGGGACCACCATGCCAGATGCCTGCATGTATGGCATTGTGTCTTGGTTTTATTTGGGATTGCATGATCCATGCATTCCTGGCAGTGTTCATGGAATGCATGTATAACGGGTTCTGAGGTGTGGCCCATATTTTGCACAGGCACAGGGCCTTTACTGGATTCCACATCAGTTTGGAGGAGTGCAACATTTGCTTTAAACATGTTTTTCACTGTGGTGTTCTGGCCAGGGACTGTGGTCAGGATGTGTATATCCAGTGTGATTACTCTATGGTCTGATCTTACCAGTGAAGGATACACTTCTCATCTGGCCATACAGTACCCATGTTGCTGATTATCACATCCAGTATGTTTACCCCTCTTGTGGGAGTTGTACATTGTTCCTGAGCATTTTGGTTTATGGTTTCTAGGAACCTTTGCCCTAGGGTGTTGGAGCTAGAATAATGCTCCCAGTCTATGTTTGGGTATTTTCAGTCACCCAATATAATGTGGTTTGGAGAGCTTGATATATTCATGTATTCCAACATAGGCCAAGTGCAGTTCCTGGTGTTAGGATGGTAGTCTGTAGCAGGCTATAAACTGGGAGGCAGTTTTAGCCACTGTTACTTGACCATGGCTAGTCCATGCTGCTTCCTGTTGTGATACCAACATGGGTGTGTGGTTATCCTTGATAATTATTGCTAGTCACCCTCCTTTTGTAGCTTGTTCCATGTTTTGGGGCTGTAAAGCACAGTATGAGGTGTAACCTGGTAGTGTTAGGGTGCTGTTGTGAGCCTTGACCCAGTTTTCTGTTACAGAACATATATCAACATTCTCCATGCTGAGGGGAGTTTAGACTGCATGCATCTTGATGTTTAGACTTCTGGCATTGGGTAACATTACATCTCAGTTCTTATCCCTTGTGATACCTATGGAGGTGGGTTTGTGTTTTGAGCCTTACCTATTCAAGGCATGCTGGAGGTAACAACAGCCTTTGCCAGTATCCATACGGCCAGGACTGATAGGTGCACACCACCCCTAGCAGGTGGAGCATCATGTCATGCTCAGCATGTCATCCCAGGCTGGCACGCATTGGATCTCCTTTGCCTAACAGCAATACTTCAGCCAATTATTGCAATTGATCATCCCATCTTCATATTGTGGCATCATGCTTGGTGAGGGTAGGATGTTAGTCAGGGTCATCAAGATTGCATATACTACATGGTGTTACATTGCTTAACACATGGCAATCATGCCTCATGTGGTGCTGCAGGGATGCCTATATTGGATGCACATACTACACTCACTGTACATGTTTGAAAGCAGGTTGTGTCAACTTAGGCATCCCTTTTACTATATGTGTGAGTCGGAGAGAGGTATCATTTCCAGGGTCCCTACTGAACCAGTGTATGTGCTATGCGTTGCCACTTTGCCAAGGCCAAGGCATACTGGGCACACCTCCTTCTGCCTACTGGGGCAGGCTCAGGTTGTTCCTCCTCCGAGTCACACTCTGCCTGTGATTGACTTGGCAATGATGGGGGGCTGTTTGGCCCAGCCCTATACTGATCCTGCTGCAGCTGTTTTCGCAGAATCATATTATGTAGCATAGCACATACCATGACAATTTGGGTACATGTAGTTGGTGAGTACTGCAAAGCTCCACCAGATGTGTCCAGGCACCGGAACCGTGACTTGAGCAGCCCAAACACACGCTCAATTATATTTCGTGTTTGTGCGTGTGCCTCATTATGACGTACCTGTTCAGGTGTGTGTGCATTTCTGATGGGTGTCATCAGCCATGGCTCCAGTGCATATCCAGCATCCCCTACTAAGTGACCATGTGGGATGTCCCCACTGGCAAATGTCCGGTACAGCTGCTTCAGATGCCAGATATGGGAATCATGGTAGCTTCCAGGGCAGCCAGCGCACACATTCATTATTATGCCCTGGGCATCACACACAACCTGGCAGTTGATGGAGAGGAAGCCCTTGTGGTTAATGTAGGCCCTACCCCGCTCACCAGCTGGTGCTTTGATGTGTATATGCGTGCAGTCTATTGCAACCACTACCTCAGGGTATTCCGCTATTTGCTGGAAGAGATGCATATTGCTGGCCAATGCCTCACGGGAATTGGGGAAATATACATGATCTCTGACATGTGCTGACATGACATCCAGGAACTGGTGCAGTACCCTGGATGCTGATGCCTGTGAGATCCCCATCATATCACCAGTTGGTCTCTGGAAGGTACCTGTTGCTAGTATTCTTAAGCCAACACATACCTTTGTTTCCACTGGGATGGGTTCCCCTCTGTTGGTTCTGTGTGTGAGGCATGGCCTGCACAGCTCAATGATTTGCTGCAGGAGGTCTCTGTCCACTCTATAGCGCTCCACTATCTCCAGCTCATGTAACCCCTGGTAGATGACCCTGGGCCTGTACACTCTTCTCCATCTCCTCACTGTAGGTTGTCTGGCAGCATTTGCATTGTCACTACCCTCAGCAAGTCGCCTATGTCTCCTTATGACAGCTATGGCAGCCCCTAGCATTTCTGCTCTGAGTTCAGCTTTTTCAGTTTTCACTTCTAATAACTTACTCCTGTCTTGCAGTGTCTCTTGAGGGAATCATACTGCACTGCTGTTTGCAGAATTTTAAGTGCTGGGCTGGGCTAGTATTCTGCATGTGTGATTGCCTGCTTCTAATTGTTTTCACCTGCTAGCTCTAGCAGTATTCCCTGCTAGCTTCCTACTATTTCTGTTGCTTCCTTTTTCCTTTCTGTTTCCTCAGGGGGGAGCAACGCGCATACCAGTGGAAACACGCTCACAGTGGCTTACACACGCGCACACATGCTTACACAGTTTAGAATCTACTTATTCGGGTTAGAACGCATGCACACCAGCGCAAACAGTCTTACAAGTCTGCCTACAGGCTCCCACATTCTCAGTCTACCTTACACATGCACACACTGCCCTACTCACGCCTCCTGGCGTGCACACGTGCGCATGCACACCCAGCAAGAAACTTTGGTGTTGGCAACAGTGTACACCTTCCATTTC
>NC_056744.1:1326369394-1326594394 GCF_019279795.1 Protopterus annectens
AACAATGGAACAAAGCAGTTAATATGTAATTATGCTTATGTTGTTCTTCTGTTGTCTTTTCCTGGTTAGGGGTTGCCACAGTGGAACTCCAGTCCGCTTATGATTGACAGTAGATTTTTACAGTGCCAGCTCAATGCCCAACCTTCAACAAAGGCACGCCCATTCACACATGTCTTTTGAACGCCATTCGACCACGGGGAGGACATGCAGACTACACACAGAAGGCACTCCAGCCGAGAATCGAATGGGAGGGAGAACCTCTTGCTGTGGGCTGACAATGCTACCGCTGCACCACCGTGTAATAGTGTATTTTTTTAACAAACAAGCCCCCTTTTCTCCACTACATTTTGACTGAAGAAGACTGACAGAAAGTAACACTTTACTAAAACAATAATGATTAAGTATTTATTTCATTTTAATACACATTTTAGATATAAGTCAACATTCAGACATTGTTAGACCCTTCATAACACATATCTTATATGGGTTTAAGCTGTTAGACAATCCCCCCAGATTCAACAATCTCTGCAAGAACAAGACTTTTCTTGTACTGAGTGGTTCGTGTCCATTTATAACAGCAGCACACCTTGCATATTTATGAAGGCGTGCTGTTATACTTCCTATACAGACATGAACTGTGAACAAGTGCAGGGAGTGTGTCCAAGTAGTGCATGGACACTAAACACACTCCCTGCACTCAGAAAATACCATATGACACTTTCTAAGCTGAACTGGCTTATTATTAGAGCTTTTCTGTAATATTATGCCAGTATTTCAGTGATCATGGACATTGAAATGAAAAAAATTATCATTTCAGTGTCCATGGACACTGAAATAAAAATCAGCAGCAAGAAAGCAATGCAGGGGGTGTGTGACAGTTCTGTGACACACCCCCTGCACTGCTAAAGTGCCATATGACACTTCTGCAACCTGCTAAAACAGGATATGTGTGCAAATACACACATAATGGGGGATAAATCCCCAAAAGTGAATAAACACAAATATAGCCCCACAAACATAGAAAGTTGATAGAGAACAGGTCATGCATTAGCATGAATTATGTAAGGGTAGAGGTTTGAAAGCAAATGCATGCCAATATTCCCTTACAGCAGTGCATGTTAACAAAGGCACAAATGATGGGAGAAATAAATAATACATTAGGGACATGCCTGACAAATTGCCCTCACACACTTAGAAAGCTGATAGATAACAGGATATGTATTAGCAGGAGTCCCTGAAGATAGAAGCCTGAAAATCAAATGAATGCCAGTACTTCATGATTGCAGTCCCAATTAACACCACAATACACACCCATATAACATAATAATATAATAATAATATATACTTTTTTTTACTAACCTAAGGAATGTTTAAACATAGCAAAGTGGGTGTACACATTATGGCCCTTCACTTAGCATGGCTTAAACATCCCATAGAAGATAAATGCAAATATAAAGAGAAAGTTTTCAAGCTGAGATAGTGTAGTGGGTACAGTCAAGACTTTGCATGCAGGTGTTCACAGTTTGAGTACTAAGACAGGCAGCGTATTTTCCTATGTTAAAGTAGTGTTAAAAGTATTTAGTAAACTTAAATTATGTAGCAATTGTTTTTTTGTCAACCAGAGTAGTGTAGCAGTGTAGAATACATGTGAAACCCCCATATAAACACAAGTGCCCTATACAGTATAGTCACACAAGAATATAATTTAATGAAAGCACATAGGGGGATGTCATGGAAGGTAAACGTAAAATTATAATGTGTATATAAATATTATTTTATAGTATACAATTCTAAGTATACTATACTTAAATGTTCCTTAATCACTCTGTATCCATCCGATCTTGTTCTGCCCAGCAACAAAATAGTCATCCCTGCCAAGTCTTGAACCTGAGATGCTGTCCCCTACAATCACAGCAAAATACCACTATACCATCTGAGCTGTGAGAATCTGCTGTGCTTTAACAAACATATCATGCATTCTGGTAATTTAATATTAATGAACAAAAAAAAATAAGTCCCAACTGCCAAACCCATGACCCTGAACACTATAGTTAAAATAAAGTACCACTATACCATATGAACTGTAGGAATTAGTGTTGCTTTTTCAAACATATCATGCAATAGAGGCATACAACATTAGGGAATAAGCTTTGTGGAGTCATTCATGTATATAGACATACACACACACACACACACACACACACACACACACACACACACACACACACACACACACACACATATATATATATATATATATATATATATCTGTTGAAACATATATATGAAAAAGTAGACTCATAAAATATATATACATATATAAAATTATAAAGGAAGAAAAAAAAAAAATATATATATATATATATATATATATATATATATATATATATATATATATGGGTCTACTTTACATGATCGAAATCTCAAATGGTCGACTTTCATATGGCTGAGACCATATGATCGAACTTCTGAAACATCAATCATATAACAAAAAAAATACAACAAACAAAACAAAAAACTAAATGTGTCTAGTAGGGGGGAAAGCCTCCCTGCACACCCCACATGGGGGCTGCACCCCCCACACCCCCACTACTTAAATATACCAATTCTGAGATTGCACTACATTGGGGAAATGGGAAATCTTCCCTTGCCACACTGCATGGAGATCTCCATTCAGACCATTCAAGCTTTTAAAAGCTTGATCATATGGTCTCGGCCATATGAAAGCCAAGCTTTTAAAAGTTCGACTATCTGAAGGGGACCCATATAGATATATATATATATATATATATATATATATATATATATATATATATATATATATATATATATATATATATATATATATGTATATATATATATATATATATATATATATAAATATATATATATGTGTGTGTGTGTATATAACATGCAGTGCAGTTATACCTCAGAACCATCCCTCTCAGCCTGTTAGTGCAAGACATCTGTCCAAATGCTGATAAGGGGGTGGGGGTTTGGGATGGGCCACATATAGGGACATATTTCAAATATTGCTGTTACAAATGAAGACATTTACTACAGCAACAGGGTGTGTTTCAGCAGACAATTACTGAAGGATATGAGGATGGAAACTGAAATGTTATTTCATTATTTACTGACATAAATCCTTGGATCATCACCGTGATTTACCAGACAAATACAAATAAATTGTGGAACTGAACAAAAGTATGGGCCAAACATCTGGACATTCCTTGAAAATCCTGGCAGTGGAGAGGTATGCTCAGAACCACTTAGTGCAATGAATCCAGACCAAGCCTGACAAAGTGCGGGGACAAAGGCCTGAAAATAGGGACATATCCAAAATATGTGAGTAGATAAGCTGAGAAAGTTGATGTAGTAACACTATATGTCCTAACATATGTCAACTGAAATATCACAATTCCAGGACTCAATTGCTTCTCACTAGTTAATGACCTCAATCCCCACATCATCCCACTGATGTGTCAGGAATACACAACAGTTATGGAGACCAGACCAAAGATATTGGCCAGACAACTGGACATCATACGAATATATGGACATAACACAACATTTGGGAAACAACACTGAGCTACCGAGCAATGTCCAAACTACAATCAGACTGACATAACACTACCCAAGTCCAGCTCTGGGGCTGTACACACGCATTAGCAAATATAAAAGGCACTACAGGGATGTAACACTAGTGGAAAACAGACACTGGTGTGAAAGTGCATACCCCCAACCAATTGCACCACAGTCACAGTGACATACCAGTAAGCAAACTGAACACTGCAGTATAATGACTGTGTGAGCAACAAAATCCCGCTTGCCACTCACACATTACCCCTACATATACTGCCCCAAGTCACAGTGTAGTGGGACTTTTGAGGTGTTATGGGACATGTCACGGTCTGCATGTACAAACATATACAGGCGATAGGGAACCAGAAACCAGAGCAGCATGCACAGTCAGATAGAAAGGGCCCATGACACTCACATATGCCCCCTCCCTACACAGTCCAAATAACATGTACACACTACACTGCTACACAGTCCTGACAGTCTTTTAAAAATGGGCAGACATACACAGACCTCTCAAATGTACAGGTTCCCACAGAATGTATAGGCACAAGACTTATATCTATGGCTGCTTCCTTGTTACATGCCTTGGGGTCTATGACATCACTGGTTTGGTAGCAGGAATGAATGCAATAAATAATGCTACTACATATCTTTGAGCTTCTTAGTGCATGACATCTGGACAAAGCCTGACATAATTGGGGGACAGAGGCCCAAACACAGGGGTATATTGGACATATTGCTGTTATAAATGTAGACAGTTTCTGGTGTTACCAGCTTTGTTGTAACACATTTTTTCTGAGGGATATGAAGTCAGTAACACCAGTGGATGTTAGCGTTTACTGACTGCATTCCCCAGAGTATCCTACTGATTATCCAAGGACAACAACTGTCTAGGGAACAGACCAAACATATGAGCCATGCACCTGGACAGTTTCTAGGTCTCTGGACAGTGTAGATGTATGACTGCAGTGATGTAACAAAATGGAAATCCCCTGGCAGCTGCCAAACATATCACCCAGCACCTTATGAAGTGCAGTAAGACCAACATGACACTCCCACACATCAGTTCTAGATATGTATATTAAAATATAGCATGCACTACAAGGATGGAACTATAGTGAAAAGCAGAGAGTAGTGCAAAAATGTTCACCCAAAAACATTTGCACCACAGGCACAGCAGCATACCATTACCCAAAATAAATTCTAGAGTAGAACGACTGTCTGAACAAACATATCCTGATTGCCAGTCACACACTACACCAATGTATACTGGCCCAATTCACAGTGTAATGAGAATCCTGAGGTGTTACAGAACGTTCCACAGTCAGCCCTACAAACATACAGACATGATAGACTGCCAGCAGCTGTAGCAGCATGCAGAGTCAGATAGGTAAAAGATGTATGGCACTCACATCTGCTACTCTCCCTACCCAGCCCAACAAACATCTACACACAACACTGCTACACAATCTTGGCAGTCTATTGACAATAGCCAGACATGCATAACTGTCATATGTACAGATTTACACAGAATTACAAGGGTGTGGAACCATAATCCTGGCCACTGCTGCATACTATGGCCAGGAGTCTGCCAGGTCATTGGGATGATAACTGGAATGCAATTGGTAATTAATGATATTCCATACATCTGCACACTTTGTAGTGCAGAACATCTGGACAACACATGATGTACTTGTGGGACAGGGGGCTGGAAAGGAGGTACATATCACACCTAATGGTGTTACAAACTGAAACAGTAGCCGGTGATATATGTGTTGTTGTAACATAACATCCCTGAAGGATATGATGTCTGGAACACTAATGGATCTCAGCAGTTACTGACTACAATCCTCACATTATCCTACCAAATCCACAAAAACAGACATTGTTCGAGGAACAGATCAAACATAACAGGCAAACATCTGGCCAGTCTGTAGACAGCATACCAGTTGAGTGGAATGTCAGAGGCATATCACTGTCATATGTCAAGTCACCCAGTAAATGCATGTCCAGATGAACCCTGTCAATCTAGCAACCCTCCATGTGTATAACAGCACTAATGACATACAATCTGTACCCAATTCTGGAGCTTTGTCCCCCATGTTGTTGGGCTATCTCCACATGTCCTGTCTTGTGAGGTATTTCCACCTATTGTCTGTGAAGCTGTAAACCCCACACTTCTGTAATGTCCCCCACACAGGCAAGGAAAATGGGCAAGGCCCACATGAAGGGTGTCCCATATGTTGGAACAAGCAGCAGTGTCCAGGCCCACACCACAATATTATGTGGGCACCTACATAGCTTTATGGCCTCAGCAATACCCGATAAGACTTCAACCCCCTCAAGGTAGGCTGAATGCCTGTGGTGGACAGCAGCAATACACAGCTACTATCATAGGTG
Source organism: Protopterus annectens (assembly GCF_019279795.1). Taxonomy (NCBI): domain Eukaryota; kingdom Metazoa; phylum Chordata; order Ceratodontiformes; family Protopteridae; genus Protopterus; species Protopterus annectens. Next base: position 1,326,375,380 of record NC_056744.1, read on the forward strand.
GAAATAATCACAGGATGGGCCAAGAAGGAACAAGTGCCTTATTGGAAGCCATGTTACCTTGTTCTGCACAAGCAAATAAGGTAACTGGTGATGTACCCTAAGGCTGTCTTTGAGTGCAAACTAGAGACATCCACCAAGGCAATCACTAGGCCTTCCAGACTTGTGTCTACAATTGCAGAGGAAACACACATATCTGCTCTGTAGTGGTGGTCAATAACACCATATATACATATGCCATGGATATAGGCAACAAGCTGCAGACAGGTGAAGTGTTAACATCACCTCCCTGTCCCCCCATAGGTACACATGTGCATTTACAGCACCTGCCACCCTCCCCTCATGATCAGGAAGCAGGTCTGTAATGCCCTCTCAAAGGCAACACATAGAGATATCCATAGGCCTGATACCATTCCTGGCTGCATCCAGCATGAACACAGGCATGGGCTCTGAGACTCATTCTACAGTATAGTCAACCACTGCCTGAGCACCGGTGCCATTCCATCTGCACAGAGGACAGACAGAAAGTTAATAGAAAACAGATAATGCATTAGCATTAATGCTCAGGAGGATACTTGTCTGAATCTGAAATGTATGCCATTATGTTATGATAGCTGTCCTTAATGACATGACTGAAAACCTTGATACTCTCCATTTAATATACTAATATAATATTAATATCCAATAGGCGATAAATAAAAATATACAGCTTAAATCCCAAAACCAAGATAGTGTAGTGGTCATAGTCCCAGCTTTGTATTCAGGTATAAATGGTTCGTGTAATACAACAGGCAATCCAAATTTACATGGGAAAGCAGTGTTAAAAGTGCTATGCTCATATTAAAATATGTGGTAAGTTATTTTTGTCACCCAGGGTAGTGTAGCTGGTGTAAAATGGAAATGTGAGTGCATAGAACATGTGAAAACATCCATGTATGCATGTGTCCCATACATTATAGTTACACCCCTTGCTACTGCAATGGATGCACATACAGCCATGTCATATAATGGAAATGATATACACATACTAAATGAAATCATTAGTGTGGTATATTATGTGAATGAACTGTGAGCAATGGTTGGCAATGCACAGCTATGCTTAGCAGGTTTACCAACATATTTCTGTTGTCCTCGCCCCTCTGCCTGTGGTTTGAGTATCCAAATTAACCTCCAAATTCTGTACAAATGCACAGCTGTTGCCATATAAGAAATGGACAGCTATGTACACATGTCCTGCACATCCGTAGCTATCTTTCATATTGTTTCTCCCTCTGTGTGCCCCTTTTCTACCACTTTCCAATCACTCCTTTTTCTTTTTTTTTAAAGAATTAGTGTGGGTGTAAGAGCAACAAAATTATCAACACTGCCAGGTTTTGAACCCATGGTTATGTACACCATAGTCAGAGCAATGTACCACTACACCATTTGAACTGTAAGAGTTGCTGATGCTTTTTCCACATATGTTCATTCAGCAGTAGGGAAAAGATTCCGGAGAATCAGTCAGGCTTTGTATTTATATACATACACATGTATATATGTATGGAAATGCACAGTTGCTGAAGTAACACCCTCATGCCTGTCCTAACATATATTGACTGAAATAGCACAAGTCCAACACTCAATTACTTTTCACTAGTTAGTGACTGAAATCCTCACATCAGCCCATTGATGTGTCAGAAATTCACAACACTTATGGGGCCCAGGCAACACTATGTCCTACAAATATCTGGACATAAAATCACATTAGGGAAACAACACTCAGCTGCTAAGCATGTCACCAAGCACTGTCCAAACTACAGCCAGACTGACACAACACTAACCCAAATCTGTTAGGGGGAATTACAAATGTATTGGCAATTATATCAGGCACTGCAGGGATGTCACAGCACTGAAAAGCAGACACCAGTATGAAAGTGCATACGAATAACTAATTCAACCACAGTCACAGTGACATACCAGTAAGTCAAAGGAACAATACAGTATAAGGACTGTGTGAACAAAAACATTTCAACATGTTTTCCACTCACACACTATCCCCACATATACTGGCCCAATGCACAGTGTACTATGATGCCTGAGTAGCATGGGGCATGTCTCAGTCTGCCTCTACAAATATATACAGCCGACAGTCCACCAGAAACAGAAGCAGCATGCACAGGCAGATAGAAAAGGAACAACACATACATCCAAACCCCTCCCTAAACAGGCCAAATAACATTGACACAACACACTGCTACACAATCCTGACAGTTTTTCAACAATTGCCAGAAATACACAGACTTCTCAACCGTACAGGGTCCCACAGAATGTCCAGGTTTTTCCCTCATATATAAGGCCTCTTCCACATAACATGTCTGGCAGTCTGATACATCACTGGGATAATGTCAGGAATGTAGGCACTAAATAATGATATACCATACTTATTAACCTCTTACTGCATGACATCTGGACAAAGCCTGACACAATTGTGGGACAGAAGCTCGAAAACAGGGCCATATTTGAAATATTTCTGTTATAAACTAAGAATATTGCTGTTGTAACAGGGTTAGTTGTAACATATATTTCCTGAGGGATATGAAGTCACAGACACAAATGGATGTTAACAGTGACTGACTGCAATCCCTAGAGTATGCTATTGATTTTCCAAAGACAAAAAATGTCTGAGGAACACACCAAACATAGAATGGCCATTATGCGGGTAGCCATACAGGTGAGAGTTACGTCAAACACAAAACACTGTCAGAGTTAAAGTCACACAGAAACTCCATGTCCACACAAACCCTGTTAGACTTGCATTAATCCCAATGTATAATAGCAATACTTACATTATGTCCATATGTCTGGAACATTTTCCTCCATTTTGTTGTCCTGACCCCACAGTTTTGGTTGTAAGAGGTATTTCTGTGATGCTGTTGTTCACACACCTCCATGAAATCCCCCTCACTGGCAAAGAAAAGGGCCAATGCTCACATGACATACACAATGATAGGAGTGTGTTGCCATGCCATTGGTTATATGAATAACAACACAGCTGTCCTGCATGTAATTAGCAAGTGGAGGACACCAACTGGTGCACAAGCCATCAGCTGCTCATGAGCATTACCTACAAAAGTCAAGCTGCTGCCTATGCAAAACAGATGTGCACCTTACACCCTTGAGAGAGAGAGAGTGAGAAACAGTGAAAAGAAAAATAAAACCAAGCAGGACATAACCACCTTCTTCTTCTTTTGGCTTCTCCCAGTTAGGGGTTGCCAAAGCAGATCACCTGTCTGCTCATGATTGGCAGTGGAGTTGTTACAGTATCAAGTTGCCAGCCCAGCACCCAACCTTCCACAGAAGGCACACACTCATGCCTAGGGCAAATTTAGAGTGTCCAATCCACCTACAGCTTGTCTTTGAGATGTGGGAGGAAACTGGAGCATCCAGAGGAAACCCACACAATCACAGGGAGGACATGCAGACTCTGCACAGAAGGCACCCCAGCTGAGGATCAAACCAGAGAACCTCTTGCTGTGAAGTGGCAATGCTAACCGCTGCACCACCGTGGCCACCCTCAGGACATAACCACCTACACTTGAATAAAACAAACAGGTATGTCAAACAAGTAAGCAAGGAATGGCCTGCAGTAGGGGGTATGTAAGAATGGGGAATTGGGACAATGTAACATATATGTCTTAACAAGACTTGCTGTACTGATATATTGCTGATCAGAACCTATGGCCATAGCATCTGGGTCTGTCTTCAGTGACATAGATCATAAATCAGGCCCCTGAGTCACCCCAGGAAAGGATGGCTCACATATGACTACTACTGTGGTGTGTGTTGAACAATACTGACTGTGACAATGCTAGGCCAGCTACTGGGATATCGTACATATCCATATCTTACTTGTGAATACAACTATGATATACTTGGTTGTCTCAGAAATGTGAGAGACTATACATGGTATTTGCATAGTAAAGTACTGTTGCACGTGTGTGTGTTGAACTGCTTGTGATATACTGAGCTCATACCATTAAACTGTCTATTCTATTATTCAATCGGATCATATGTGTGCCTCATATTAGTCACCCTTTACTCATACAGTTGTATTATGTCTGGCAAATCATTGACAAACCTGTGAAGACTGACATTACAACATCTCCTTCTTTTTCTTCTGGCTGTTCCCATTAGAGATCACCACAGTAGATCACCTGTTGCCATTCCTGCCTGTCCTCTGCAATCTGCTCTTTCACACCAGCCACCTACATGTCCTACCTCACCACATCCAGGAACCTTATCTGAGGCCTTCCTCATTTCCTCTTACCTGGTAGCTTCATCCTTACCATCCTTTTCCACATATACTCAGCATCACTCTGCAGCACATGTCCAAACCGATGTAATCTTGCCTCTCTGGATTTGTCTCAAAACCATCCAACATGGGCTGACCCTGTCATATACACATTGGTAATCCTGCCCACCCTCGTCACAACCAGTGCAAATCCTAACATCTGTAACTCTGCAATGTACAGCTCTGACTCCTGCCTTTTTGTCAATGACACTGTCTCCAACCCATATAACATAGCTGGTCTCACTACCCTCTTATAGATCTTCCCTTTCACGTTTACTGGTACTCCTCTGTCACAAATCAGTAATTACACTCTTCTCCACCCTCTCCATCTTGCCTGTACTCTCTTCTTCACCTGTCCTCCACAGTCGTCATTACTCTGAAATGTTGATCCCAATCATTAAACTCATCCACCTTTGCCAGTTCTACTCCCTGCATCCTCAGCATTCTGCTTTTCTCCCTCTCATTCACACACAGATATTCTATCTTAGTCCTGCTAACCTTCATTCCTCTCCTGTCTAGAGCATATCTCCACCTCTACAGGGTCTCCAAAATCTGTACCCTCCTCTCAGTACAGATCATAATGTCATCTGCAAACATCATAGTCAACTGGGACTCCTGTATGATGTTGTCTGTCAACCTGTCCATCACTATTGCAAATAAGAAAAGGGCTCACAGCTGATCCATGATGTCATCCCACCTCCACCTTTAATGCATCCATCAGTCCCACCGCAGACCTCACTGCTGTCACATCACCCTTGTACATATCCTGTACCAGTCTTACATATATCTCTGCCACACATGACTTCCTCATACAATACCACAACTCCTCTCTAGGCTCCTTTTTTTTGCTTTCTCTATGTCCAGAAAGACACAAAGCAACTCCTGACCTTCTCTGTACTACTCCATCAATACTCTCAGAGCAAACATCCATAGAGTACTGCAAGGTTAACTATGAGTACAAATTGGACACATCCTCCTTCATCTGTAGTGCTCTTACCTGGCATGAAAACATACTGCTGACAACTACTCATCACCTTCCTGCTTAACCTAGCTTCCACTACTCATTCCCATGACTTCATGCTCTGACAGATTAATGTTATTCCTCTGTAGTTACTACAGCTCTGCACATCAATCTTATTCTTAAAATGGTACACAGACACATTCTCTCCACTCCACATGCAACCTCTCTCTTTCCAAGATATCCTTAAACAATTTGGTTAAAAACACCACTATCATTTCCCCAAAACACCTCATGCTACCACAGGTATGTCATGGATCAACAGGCTTTCCAGTATTCATCCTCTTCATAGATATCCTTACTTCCTCCTTGGTAAGCTGTTGCATTTCCCAATTCACCATACCCACATCTTCCAACCATCTCTTTCTCATTCTCTTCATTCATCAGCCACTCAAAGTAGTCTGTCCATCTGCTCAACACACTCTCCTTGCTTGTGAGTACATTTCCCTCATTTTCCTTTATCACCCCTATCTGCTGCACATCTTTCCTAGCTCAGTCCCTCTGTCTACCCAACTGGTACAAGTCCTTTCATCCCTCCTTAGTGTTCAACCTGTCATACAAGTCCTTAGCCTTTGTCACTTCTCTTTGCCATGCACCTCATCTCCTTATACTCCTGTCTGATTTTCTCATCTCTCCAACAATCCCACTCCTTCATCTATAACCTTTTTCTCTGTATACTGTCTTGTACTTCATCAGTCCACCACTAGGTATCCTTGTACTACTTCCTCCATCCACATGTCACACCAAGCACCTTTCTAGCCATCTCCCTTACTAGCTCTGCTGTATTTACCCAGATATTTGGTAAATCGTCACTGCCACCAATGCCTGTCTTCATTTCCTTGAACTCCACCTCACAATCACCCTTTTCCAGTTCCCACCATTTAATCATTAGTGCAGCCCTCACACTCCTCTTCTTCTTGATCATCAACATCATCTTACTGACCAACAGTCTCTGCTGCCTAACTACGCTTTCCCCTGTCACCACTTTACAGTCTCCAGTCTCCTTCAAACTGGCCCTCCTACATTGGATATATTCCACCTGTGTGCATCTCCCTCCACTCTTGTATGTCACCTATGCTCCTCCCTCTTATTATAGTATGTATTCACCACAGCCATGCCCATCCTTTTTGCAAAATCCACTACCATTTCACTGTCTGCATTCCTTTGCTTAGCACCATACATACCCATCCCTTCCTCATCCCCTCTGTTCCCTTCACCAACATGGCCATTGAAATCTGCTGCAATCACCACTCTCTCACCATTGGGTAAATTCATCATCATGTTATCCAACTGACTTCACATTTCTCTTTCTCATCCATCACACAAGCAACTTGTGCAGCATATGCACTAATAACATTCATCATTGCACCATCAATTTCCAGATTCATAAACATCACTCTATCAGACACTCATGTCATCCTCCAAAAATACCCTTACCATACTGTCCCTTCTGGATAACCTCTACCCACTTTCCCTTCCCATCCACACCCTGATAGCACAATTGTAACATGTCTCTGATACACCTAACAGTATTCCCTTTCCATATTGTCTCTTGCGCACACAATATATCCACCTTCCTCTGGCCATCATATCAGCTAGCTCTGTCCCTATACCAGTTATACTGCCAACATTAAAAGTTCTTACCCTCATTACTACACTCCTAGCCTTCCTCCTCTCTTCCTGCCATATGAGTGTTGGACATCCTCCAGGGTATGTCTGTCAATATAAAGGCTACTGTGTTATTGAATGACTCATGTGTGTTACAACAATATTAAGACAGTGTCACTAATTTTGTCCCGTTGTCCCTCATGTATGTGTGGTGTCCTACAGATGTCTTGCTCTAAAAGGTTGAGAGGGATGACTGGGCAGCAAGAGTGTGAATACAGTGTGCCATACTGATACAGAGCAGAAATGTATATGAGATATTACTTGTGCACATGTCAGTATGAGTAGGTGTATCTGGCCACCTCATAACAACAGACATGGGTTGCAAAATATCAGTTAAATAAGCTGTACATGTTGTACACATGTAATTTTAGTTACTGTGCATCCAACAGAGTGACACAACCATGGGTACTACAATAAGCATGATTATCTGTTTGGAATTGGAGAGGTGTCCAACTGTGTTATGACTTTGTATCCATGCCTACTACAAACAGCTATATGAACACCAACATAGGTGTATGGACTCAGCAATACCTTACTTGTAAAACCTGCCTCCACCAAAGTAGAGTAATTCCCTTTTCTGGACAGCAGCAATATACAAACCACAGACTTGGTCCCTATATTGGCTGTACAGGGCAAATTAGGAGCAGGCACGAACCTTGGCATCGTCAGCCTTTGTCTGATCAAGCATATAAGGTCACAGGTAGAGTACTGTAAGGCTAACTATGATTACACATTGAACACATCCACCAAGGCCAGTCAAAAGGCCATCTTCACATATGTCTGCAATCTCAGAGGCAATTTTCACACATGTCCCTACCTTAGGCCGTTTTTCCCCCATTTTGTTTGTCTCTGTCCAGAAATCTTGCACTGACAGGTTTTGAGGTATGCCACAGAAATGTTACATTCTCTTCAGATAGGCCCCTGTGGTGACCACTGTAATGCAATGCAGTTAACCACACCACAAGTGAACATGCACATAAAGCCATGGGACCTAATAACATCCCTGTCCACATCCTACATGAACTCAGGCATGTGCTCCTAGCTCCATTACACACTGTAGTCACACCAAGCCTCAGCACCATCCACACTCCATCCACATGGAAGATTGCTAATGTCATCCCTCTACACAGACATGAATGAGAAATAGAAGATTATGAAATTAACTAGCCCTAATTGGGGGGAATGTGACACATCAGGACCAGGAGTGCAATGCAAGCTGATACAGTGCTGAAAGATTACAGGGGTATGGTGTGGTTGTGAGTGGTGGCTATTGATATTCAGTGTAGATGTGCAGGGTCTGTATATACTATTGCTAAATGTATGAGGTCCTATGATGTGTTTCCCTTTTTATGTCTTCCAGGTGCAATGTCGCATCAGCTAAGGTCAAGTTCCTCAGCGGCTGAGACAAATATAAGCATAGAAGCCATACTACAGAACCATGCCATAATATTTGGCCACAGCCAGCAACATCTGCAGGAGAGGACTGGCCTGTGGGATGACCTTGTCAACAGGGTAAACGATGTCAGCCTCCACGCATGTACATACAAGCAGGACCAACATCGTGCAAATGACCTCATACGCCATGCCCGGCAAAGGGCTGCTGCAGTGGTCAGGGACTGCACAGCCACAGGTGGGGGCCCAGCCATGCATCCCTACTGACACGCACCGAGGAGCTCATCAGTAACCTTGGGGCACCCATCCCAGTACAACATTCGGGTACAGACTCCCCACATGCTGGAGGTGGATGGCACCCAGACAATGGACGAGGAGTGTGCAGATAAGGCCCCAGTGGAGATTACTAGACTGGTGTAGTAGACATACTTGTATTTGTAGAGTATCTATTTGCATGTGATAGGTCAGATTGCAGTTGTGGATGGCATTTTCTAATGCACAGAAATGCACATCTATGGTGAAGTACAGCAAATAGTGTAGTACTGGGGGTTGTACTGCAAATGTGCAGACATGCTGCATCCATCCTGCACCAATGTCACATGTGAGTCTGCTGACAATACTTCTCTCCCACAACTACCTAGGTCTCTCCGGTCTGCATGTGGGATGGCAGCCTGATGCTGGTGAGTATGGAATTGTTCTGTTGTGGTTTTCCAGTACCCCAGGCATGTGAAGACCATGCAACGTTGCATGCACCACCATCACTCATAGCCATATTGCTTTATGTGCATGTTCACTTGTGGTGGGGTTAACTGCATTGCATCACAGTTGTCACCACAGGGGCCTATCTGAAGAGAATGTAACATTTCTGTAGCATACCTCGCAACCTGTCAGTGCAAGATTTCTGGAAAGAGACAAACAAAATGGGGGGCAAACGGCCTAAGGTTGGGACATGTGTGAAACATTTCTCTCATACAGTGGATATAAACAGTGTACACCCCTGTTAAGATGCCAGGTGTTTGTGATATACATATATATATATATATATATATATATATATATATATATATATACACACACACACACAAACTGAGACCACAGTATGTCAGCCTATACCTTTTCCAACCTGTAATGTGAACATGAACAATTCACTTGTAAAACCAATCAATCTGCTGGGAACCAAATATGGAGTATACAAACCTTACAATAAGCTGGATGCATATATGTGCACACCCTTCAAATAATATTTTATTGCAGCAGCTTGTGATTTACTGACAGCATTCAGTCTGCTTGGGTACACACCTGCCATCAAGTCAAGGCACTCTGAGTAACATCAAATAACAGTCTGCTGTCCAAGTAGGATATTCATGACATTTGCTCCGTTGCCTGCAACAGCAACAGCCATGGCTTGCAGACAGCTTACAAAACAGCAAAGGGATCTCATATTTGAAAAGTATCAGTCAGGAGTAGGGTACAACAACATTACCACAGCATTGCATACACCATGGAACACAGTAGAGACAGTCGTCAAAAGATGGATTGAATATGTGGACAACAGTGCTGTTAAAAAGAACCTGACGTCCCTCCAAAAATAATGACAAGACATGTCAAAACCTGGTCAGGGAGGCTGCCAGAAGACATACAGCAACTGAGGGAGTTGCAGGAATCTTTTGCAAGTAGTGGTGTTGTGTACTACATGTAAGAACACTCTACAGTATTCTGCATACGTCTGGCCTATGGGGTAGGGTCAGTAGATGGAAGCATTTCCCCACACCAAAAAACATCCAGGGATTGATACAGTTTGCAATACAGCACATGAAGTCTCCCAAAGACATGTGTAAAAATGTGTTATGGTGTAATGAGACTATGGATCGACCTCACAGCCACAGTACGAAAAGGTATGTGCGGTGCACAAGCAACACCTCTCTTAACCGGAAGACCAACATCCCCATGATGAATCACGCTGGTAGCAGTGGCCTGCTGTGGTAATGCTGTTCCAATGCCAGAACTGGGCCTGTACTCATGGTTGTGGGAATTCTGAACAGTTCCAAATAACACCCAGGTCTGGCCCAAATCCGTCAGCCATCTGCAAGAATGCTGAGTATGGGGAGGGGTGTCAGCCTTCAACATGACAAAGACCCGAAGTATACATCCAAAGCTATCTAAGAATGGCTCCACCTGAACACACTCATGGTTGTAGATTTGTCCAGCCAGAGCCTAGAACTACACCAGATAGAAAAACCCCAGTGTAACCTGCTAAAGGCTGTGTATGAGCTGCCCATGCAATCTGACAGAGTTGGGTGATCTTTGCAAGGAAGAGTGGAAAAATAATGTCAAGTCAAGATGTGCCATGCTGATAGACACCTTCCCAAGAAGAGTGAATGGTGTAAGTCACTTACAAGGTGCTTCAACTAAGTATCATTTTAAGGGCATGCACAGTTATGCAACCACCATATTGTACATATTGCAGTCATTATATTTTACACATAACACATTTGTTTGTTTATCGATTGGATTGCACATGTCATATGTCATATGAAAGATGGGTAGCATATTTGAATACATTATTGTGGTCTCATCTTATATATTACAAGAACATGGCATGTTAATAGGGTTGTGTACACTTATCATATCCACTGTAAGCATAGAAGGTTGGTGGTGTAACAGGAATTGCGTGACTATACATTTACTCCTGGTTTGGAGGTCTGACTCTCAAATGTATGTCATTAATTAGTGATGTCGCTCTTCAGATCATCCCAGTTATGTATCAGAGAAACACAGGGTTGTAAGAAACAGAGCAAATGTATAAGCCAGAAATCTACACATCCTGCCAGGATCTGTACAGTTGTGAGGTATGTTTTGTAGTGCTTGCCACTGTGCTATACAGGTGAACAGCAATGATGTGTACATGGGTGCAATGTATGCTGGGGAAGGGCCACCACCTAACGCTAACCATATATCACAGAGCTCTATATTGTTAGTTACATGTAGTAAAACTGGCTGGAAGGCATTATGTTGAGGGCCATGTGTCATATATGTCACCATTTGGGTAATGTGTGGTCTGTGTAACAGATTTGTGCATTTGTGCAACCTCACCTGTAAGTGTTTGTGTGTGTGTGTGTGTGTGTGTGTGTGTGTGTGTGTGTGTGTGTGTGTGTGTGTGTGCATGTGCATACCAGCCAACCTCAAACTGCAGGTTTTAATGCACATATATTGCCTTCCCATCACAGGTGGTGATGGGGTTCAGGGTCCCTCCTGCTTAGAAACTGATGTCATTGTCTCTGCAGACTCTGGAAATGATGATAGGAATAGTGATGTACAGGTGGGGTTGTCAGGGGATACATCTGTGCTATTGGTTGACACCCCACTCTTGTCCACACCATCCCCGCACATAGTGACAATGCCCACACATACCCCATCACTAGTGGCCACAGATGATGGACAGTAGGCAGGTGGTAGCATTGAACAGGCTAGTGTGGTGACTCTGGCAGGTGTGAGTGTACACACTGGCCATAGACAGAGTGCAGGCAAGATCCCACACAGGTGGATGTAGAAGGGTGCTTGCAAGAAGGCCACCGCTTGTCAAACTGCTGTTGCAAGTGCCACAGCAGGAATCATCAGACATGTTTTGGGCTTTCATGGATGCACAGGCATGTAGTGAATGCCACACCAGACAAATACTCAGGGTGGTGGATGCAACTCTTCCTGATTTGCATGGTGACATACATGACATTGTTGAGGCCACACATCAAAATACTGAGGTCATGAATAGACGCTGGGGTGAGACATTGGCAATCCTCGACCATGGCATGTCTGTGCTAGAGCGTGTGGTGGGAGATGGACATCGACCACATGGACGTAGGTCAGCGCCAACAACAGCTGAGAGTCTATGGGGTCATGCACCTTCACACTCCCATAGTGGCAGTGACACCAGCACTACCGAAGGGGGGTTGCTAGCCACATCACACAGTAGCAGGCCATGGGCAGGTGGTCCTATCCGGTCCTGTCAGGGGCATGGATCCAGCAGACAGCAATCATCATCAGGAAGCAGTACTGCATTTGGCCTTGGGCTTGGTGGTGCCAGTGATACCCCTGGCAGGACCAGTTCCCATGTCCATGGCCAGGGACAGTGAACTGGATACCCTATCATGTATGGTCCACAGCTGTCCAATATACCCCTGTGTAGGGCAGCCGCATAGGATGACTGTGTGCATACATGCACACACACATCTGTATCACAGACAGGTCACCTCCAAATGCACACAGCATCTCTGTACACCCCATGTATTGGATACCCCATCCAAACACACACACATGATGTCAACTGTATGGCAAAGCCTAGGCCTCTGGCAAACCCACAACACACCCTGTGCATATGATGATACCTGTGCCACATCCCTGTCATCCAAACCATCGATGCAGGGACATGCTAATATGGGTCTGATGCTCAGGGTGAATATAGTACAGTGTAGCTATATAATACTATGTGGTGCTGTCTGCCTGCATTTGTTATAGGTACACATATAGGTGTATGTACCGTATTAACCAGGATGCATTATTGCTGTTAGTACCACTGATTGAATGTAGTCTGACATGTATTATGTTTGGGTTCCAGGTGTCTGTGTGTCTACAGGTTGTGGCCCTGCAGACATTCCCAAGAGGGAGTATGGCAAAGTGGGAATACACTGACCATGTCATAGGCAAGGTACAGCTTTATATGTACATGTACTAGATGTGTATGTATGCAACAGTGTGTGAGGGACACTGTTGTCAGACAGTGTGACCTTGCACACATACCCCTTGTCACAGACAGGTAGTCTTCAGACATGTCAGCTCAGTGTTGTGTAGTACCACAGGCTTATACATATAGAACAGGTTACTGCAGTAGTGTCAGCAGGTCCTTCACAAGCGTAGCCATTACACTGACTGGAACAGATTCACCTATCAAAACCTGTTGGCCCTGCCATTTCTTTCCCATACACTCACCCTGATGCAGCTGATGTGGACATGCATGATACTGTATATGACAGGTTTGTGGTATATATTCCTGAGTTCACTGGCTGGAACAGGGAGACAAAATGGTATATCCTTTGCATACACACACAGTAAGGACTGACACAGGGGATGTGCACACAGTAACACAAACACAGTTGGCAATAGACAGATTAGTAAACCTAAATTTCCACCTTGATGTACTGTACTACCACATACACATGACATGCCCCATATAGATTATATGCATGAGACATAACACACTACCTCTTACAACATGTAATGTTCTGAATGCCTTCATGGATGGTAAGATAACCCACCAGAAATAGGACATTTAGTCATTTATTGTTCCTACAAGCCTGGACAAGTGATTGTGTAGCAGACTTTGTATCAGCATGTTTCAGTCAGGTATGATGCCTGATGCTGGCATGTGTGTCACTACACTCACTGTTGCCTATTTGGCAACAATGTCACATACATGGGCATTGTTAAGGGACACAGACCACACATAGGTTTCAAACATCTGGATATTCCATAGACATCCGTACAAGGCCTGCACAATGGTTTAACATGCTGCATGTGAGACTGATGCCGTTATCAGTCTATATGAAGTAATGCCATCAGGAGGTGGTAAACAGGCGTGGATGATACGCACATCAAATTGGTATCAGCCAAACAGGATGTGATCTTCACCCAAAAACACACACAGTTGCCAGTATTGAAATTACAACCCCTACCTATCTAGTTATTTGCACTTGAGTGTTACACAGTTATTGCACATGCTACAAAGCTTACTGGCTGACAGTTGGCCAAAGGTGCTGATAACTGCACAGATGAGGTAAACTATTACAGGTTCCAGAAAGTCTGCTTTCAGTTTTCCCTTAGATCTTAATAGTTCTTTCTCTCTTGCACTTCAAATAGCCTAATAGCTTTGCACTTCAACACTTTTTTATCAATTATTGTAGCACACCTGAGAGCCATCAGCAGTAGTCATTCCTCACAGAATTAGTTCCAGTACTTAGTAGTTATGACTACCCATCCTGGCATGATTAAAGTGCAGTTCTCTGTGCTTTTGCCCATTAACCTGGTGCACTTGGGCATTCCGAGGCACTGTTGCAACTGCCTCATGTACACAGACAACCCTCTCCTCTAAACTCCCAGCACTCAGACTTGTGAGAGATACCCCTGTATCACCGAATTGGTAGATATCCTCTTTCCAGCAAAGACTGGACTAGCTGGTGTAGAGAAGAAGGGTCAACACTTGCAACACACCACATGGAATACATACCCCTCCAGAACACCAACTATCACAGCTATGACATACAAACAAAAACCACACACCCACCTTCACAGAGGCACTCAATAGACATTTACCAAAACAGTGGAGGCCACCAAGACAGACACCCATTCAACTATCACAACACAGCACAAACCACAGGACTTATATCTTACCTATACAGTGTGTCCCTCAACTTAAGCCCCTAAGGCTAATCAACTTGCCTGATACAGTAATCATAGGTGAATTAAAATTGAGGCACACAGATGTCCCACTCACTAGGTTGAGCATGGAGGAGGTAACAGTCAGCTGTCTATCAGGTGCCAGAATCCAACACATAACACACACTATCAGGTCACTCCAGAATAACTACAAGTATCACTCTGTCATTGTCCATGTGTGTGTGAATGACCTGAGATGCACCTCCCTGGACTACATGAAAAGAGATATGGTGGAGCTCTCAGATTATCTGGGCCAGGCAGGTATGACAGTAGCCCTGAGAAGTGTACTACTATCACCCAGAATGATACCACAGTACAAACAACAAACAATTGCCTTCAACAAGTGCCTGGTGTCACTCTCATGGGATCCAGTATCTGTCTGCTTGGCATGACATGATTGACAGACTGCGATGGCTTGCCAGAGATGGCCTGCATCTGTCACCCCTGGGTGTCCAGGTAATGGCTAAGTGTTTTGCCACCTCTATAGTGCCTTTTTAGGTGGTGTTCCAAATCAAATTACCACCATAACAGCTATACATATATGCAATCAAAGGGTCATGCTGCTCAACACTAGACATCTACATCTCGAGATTCAGCCACTTGAAGCACTCCTCAAAATGGAGAACATTGACCTTTATGCTGTTACAGAGACCTGGTTTACAGCAGCAGATAGCACCCCTGCACTACCAGCCTATAACTCATTCCACACCTGTCAGCCCCAAAACATGGACCACAGCTCCAAAGGCAGTGGTGTCTCCATATTAACAATGGATGTGCACACATCCAAAGTAGTATCCCAGCATAATGCATCTGAGATACTTCAGGTACAACTGACATTGGGTAATAGTGCAATCCAGGTCATAGCCTGCTATAGGTCCCCATCCATGTCCCTAGACTCACAATCCACATTCCTCAACATCCAGGAATCTATCAGGGTCCAACCCAACACTCTCATACTAGGAGAGTTCAACTACCCCTCAATCAACTGGGAAAGATACTCAAGCACCAATACACTGGCCCAACGCTTCCTGGAATTTATCATTTCCAATGCCATGGACCAACTCATTCTGACACCCAGTAGAGGAAGCAACATTCTTGATGTGTGTTGATTACTAACATATGGGACTGTTGCTTGACAACAGTAGTCAGTCCCTATCTGGTCAGATCCAACATAAAGTAATCACCATGGAAATGCACATCTCACCCACACCACCTGCAAAGGTAACCACCTTGAAAAACTTCTCCAAAGCTGACTTTGGACTCATAAAAACAGAGGTGTCTAACTTCACAGCACCCATGCCAATGGGAAATATCTGCATGACTGCCGAATCATACACAAATGTACTGTACAAACATGTACATCATTGCATGGAACTAGCCATACCCAACAGAACCAAGACACTCTCCTCCAAACAATGGAGGCCAACCTGGTGGTCCCCTGCCATTAATAACCTGTACAACAAAAGGAAGAAACTGTTGCAGAAAAAAGTGGAGTCCCAAGAGTGGTAAAACCCCCTTATTAGCCTCAACAACAACTTGAGATCCCTCTTGAAATCATCTAAAGCCAGCTATGATGGCAGAATTGTGGCAGACACTGGCAACAATCACAAATCCTTTGACAGTTATATCAAGACCCTCCATGCCAATACCCAGAAGTGCTCTGAGTTACTGCACAATGCTACCACCTATACTGAGCCAACAGATATTGCCAACATTCTTGCCAACACATTCAGTAACAGCTTTACCCCTCTCCCCCCAGGGGAGCAATCAGAATGCCAGAGGAATGCCAGGCACCCAGGATTATTGCCACCCAGGTTACACCTGCATTGTCCATGGGCAAGAATACCACTTCCATGGGACCCAAAATTATCCCTGGCTGTGTTCTGCATGAACTACAAAGACACCTGGCACCACATCTGTGTGCCCTGTTCAGTCACAGCTTCACCTCAGGTTTTGTCCCTCCCAAATGGTGCACTGCTACAGTCATCCCTCTCCATAAAGGTGTGGTAACTACAGACCCTGGGAATTATCAGTCCATTAGCCTGACAAGTCTGATGTGCACAGCTATGGAGTGTATCATCAGGGACCTGATCAACAAACATATAGGTAATCTCCTAACTCTGGACCCCACACAGTTTGGCTTTGTGAAAGGGAGACCATGACCGCTCAACCTGGTTGACTTCTTTGAGTCAGTCACCAGGGCTGTGTATGATAGTAAGGCAGTGCATACAGCCTACATCAATCTGGCCAAGGCTCTTGATACCATTCCTCAGTCAGAAATTATTGATGAACCCACCAAACTAGGCATCAACCCCAATATCACTAGGGGGGGGGTTGCAAATTGGCTCACATATAGAACACACAGTGTGAAAGTAGCAAGCTCCTAGTCTCCACCACAAAATGCATCATCAGCCCCTTTGGTAAAATTTAATTTCCCACTAAGTACCACATTGATGGGAGCCTGGTGAACACTGTAGGCATTATAAGAGATCTGGGGACATAGGTTGACAGCAACTTCTCCTTTAACCCCCACATTGCCACTGTGGTCAGGAAATCCTTCTATGTGGCACATCTCATTACCAAGGGTTTTGCATCCAGGAAGAAAGAGGTCATCGTCTCTGTGTACTCTTCCCTCATTAGACAAATCATCAAGTATAATGGCCCATTTGGCATGTTCCTCACTAGACACCTGCGACAGCTGGAGAGGCCACAGATGTACCTCACAATGAGGATCCTAGGCATTAAACACATATCCTACACAGACAGACTCAAAAGACTTCAGCTATTCTCTGTCTCATATCACCTACTTACAGTCTATCTCTGCTTGGCATGCAAAGCCATGTCTGACCCAGCTGTTTTACAAATGCTACATCTAAAGACATCCCAATCTCTCCACCATGTACTGCAGGGACTTTGACCTCATTACCACAATCAACACAACAAGTTGGAGGGACAGGTTCTTCACCCAGAGACTGCACATGCCCTGAAATTGCCTTCCCATACATGTCAAGGAAAGCACCTAGATGACCCTGTTCCAGAGAGATCTTGGATGGATGGCTAATAGAAAGTTCGCCCCAGGGATCACTCCAGTGGCTCGACTTGATGGAGGCACTGGGAACTAATGTCGGGTGGCACAATGGCAGGGCACTTCTATGGGCTAGGCTTGTAATGGCTCCAGGGCCATTAGCCAAGTACACACCTATGAAACTATAAGGGGAGTGACATTGGCATGACTGATAAAGTAGGCCAGTAGGTGGATAAGTTATCAAAATACTTTTTTCTACTTACGCACACACACACACACACACACACACACACACACACACACACACACACACACTTATACAACCACATTTGCCAGATTTGAGAGTAGAACCCATGCCTATCTTGTTATTTGTACTATAATGTTACACAGTTATCACACGTGCTGCAGAGCTTACTGGACTGATAACTGGCCAAGGGTGCTGATAAGGGGAATGACATCAGCATGACTGATAAAGTATGCCAGTGCATGGGAAACTTATCAAAATACTTCTTTCTACAAACATACACACTTACACACCCACACACACACACACACACATTTGTCAGATCTGAGACTAGAACCCCTGCCTATCTGGTTACTTGTACTATAGTGTTAAAAATGTATAACATGCACTACCAGGCTACCAACTGGCCAAAGGTGCTGTTAAGGGGAATGACATCAGCAGGACTGATAAAGTAGGGAAGTGGGTGGGTGACTTATCAAAATACCTCTTCTTACTAATACACACCCACACTCATTTGCCGGATGTGAGATTAGAACCCCTGTTGAGCTAGTGATTAGTTAGTACTACACAGTTATCACACATGCTACAGAGCTTGCTAAATGACAACTGGCCAAAGGTGCTAATAAGGGGAATGATATCAGCAGAACTAATAAAGTGGGGCACTGAGAAGTGTTGTGGGTGGGAATGGCCTAAAACTGTTTCACTTACAAATAAACAAACACACACTCCTTCACTCTCACATACACAACTGTCACACACACGCACACACACACAGTTGCCAGTATTGAGATTAGAACCCCTCCCTATCTAGTTATTTTTGCTATAGTACTACACAGTTATCGCACCTGCTAGAAAGTTTATAACGGGTGTTGCATGTCCAATGGTACTTCTAAGGTGAATGAAAGCAGCAGTTCTTGTGAAGTAGAGCAATGTGAAGTGTACTGAGTGGGAAGAGCGTCCTAATACTTGGACCTATGGACACACACACACACACACACACACACACACACACACACACACACACACACACACACACACACACACACACACACACACACACACACACACACACACACACACACACACACACACACAAGTACAGGCAGGTGATGTGATATTATAAACTCAACCTCAGTACTGATACACAATGAGGCTCACCTTTTATGCTAGCACATGCAACTGTTTACAACTGCTATGCCACTGTCCACATCAGGACATCACTGTATACCATTCAGGGTATCCGTGTGTGTGACTCACTCTGTCTGTGTCCCCCTGTGTCTCTCTCTGTATCATTGTCTGTCTCTCAGTTCCCCACATCTATGTGTGTGTATGCTTGACATATGTTATCTATTGCCCATATATATATATATATATATATATATATATATATATATATATATGTGTGTGTGTGTGTGTGTGTGTGTGTGTGTGTGTGTGTGTGTGTGTGTGTGTGTGTATCTCACGCAACAGATGCAGATATATCACATATGGGCCACCTACAGTTAGCTGAGGGTAATCTTGTCTGATGTGTGAGTGTGGGGACAGTTGAGGTGTACATAGCTGTCTGTATGCATGGACATATATAAACAATACAGTCATATATTCCGATGTGGGTTAACATATTCTGTGATTCTCTAAGTGTAGGAGCATGCCCAGTGTGAACATCTATAGTTAGGGTAGGACTCCATTCCAGAGATAGGTGTACTCCAATAAAGGGTTTTCTGTGCTACAGCCATACCTCTCAGGAGTACACAGAACTTTCCTCGGGGTACTTGTTTTGTTTAGTAGACATTTTCTGATATCTCTGTAGTCTGAAAATGCAATGTATTGTGTCATTACCTAGTGCCAGACATCCTCATATCATTACAGTGCTTTACCAGAGGGATACTGGTTGTATGATGCATAGACCAATATTATGAGGGCAGCTATGTACATTCTTGCCCAGCAAGGCCATTTTTAAGGTGTGGCTACAGGCAGTATAGTAATGACATACAGCTGTGTAAACAGTCCAGCAACCTGGTGATATAATGGCTGGGAATCTCCTGCTTGTGTGGTATCTTTTTAACCTGAAATATCATATCCTTGTGTGTGCATATCTCTGACCTATACATTTTTTGGCAGGTTGTCCAGGTGTTTGCCTAGAGGTTTCATCCTTTCTAAGTAAACTTGTGTTTTTATGGCAAGTTAGTTACATATAATTGAAGTGTAATGTTACAAAATAATACAGACATTACTGTTTCAGAATACATAACCTTCAGACAATTCCCGCTACTGCAAACCCCTCACCCTACCAACTTTCTCATTATGTAAGTGCAATATTTACAACACATGCCCATCATTGTGCCTTTATTCCACTTTTATTTCTGCTCTTGTCCAGACATCTTGCTGTCAGAGGTTGGGAGTTATGGTTGTGGGTATAGAATTCATTCAACTGTGCAGGCATGTCCATTATTTGTAAAAGCAAACATAAGAAAAAGGATTATTGAGAATGGCCATTGGCAACAGTACTACACAGCACTTATAGTCACAAAAGCCTTGGCAACTCTGCTGTACATCCTTCAAGATGTCACTAATATGTGTAGTTTATTCCACATAGCACTGTGACTTCCAAGTATGTCAGTGGCAGAGCAGTGGGTTTCACTGACATGCATAATAGTTGGCAATGCAGTTATCTGCACATGGCACTGTCAAAGGCAGCACTGTACCTAAGGCAGTACAAGACGACTGTCAGGAGAACGTGTTGGCCAGATCCAGACAGTATTAACCATGCATACACATAGCTCACTGACCCCTGTATATTATTGAGAGGCAACATGTTTTCATGTGTATTGGTACAGCCCTGCCAATGTGGGCTATGCTGCTATTTCCCTGCAAACATATATGTTACTGCATTTGTATGGGTATATGGGGGGCACGCCTGTCAACTGTACACATTTGCACAGACTGTGCTATTTGCTTTACATTTTGGCTCCATTTAACATACTATTTTGCCCTCTCTTGGAGACTATAGGCATATCAATAAAAAACCCAGGTCAGATTGTACTGGCATACATTTGAGTTTCAGACCTCTTACCCTTCATAGCCTTACTGCAACTATTGGTCCTGCTGTGCTATCACTGTGTGAGTCTGTAGGGAGTTAATTCAACATTGTCACCACTTGTGTGCCTTTACCAGATATTTCTCTGTGGTTTTCCATAGGTAACTTGCTGCATGGATGTGACGGGTGGTTTTGGGACCCCCACCCTGACATCCATGCCTGTGACCTATGACCCACCCAGTTAGTTGTCCCCACACATATACTGCAGTGAGATTTGCTACCTTGGGTACTACTGCATAGTGTGTGGAGGCCAGTTTTGGCCAGACATCTCTTGGTGTTCCACATAGCTGTCAGTTGTGTGCTACTATCCCAGTAGGCCACCCCATTCCCTTGCAAGCATGCAGCATTACCATAGATATGCTAGGAGAACATACTATTCCATTAATTTATTGTTAGGAAGACTGACTTACCTTGTGCTTGGGGCAGTTGTGAGGACGGTGCTTGAGGGTCGCCTGTGTTGGATGCACATAGTACACTGCCTATACATGGTACATTAAATGTAATATGATGTGTCGGTCATCCATTTTACTGTGTGTAGGAGTCAGAGAGAAGTGTCAGTCCCTGGGGTCCCCACAGTGCCAGTGTGTGTGCTATGAGTTGCCTCTTTGTCAAGACGTAAACATATTGGGCACGTCTCTGCCAACAGCAACAGGCTCAGGGGCCTCCTCCTGTGATTCTCTCTGTGCCTGTGGGGACCTTGACAAAGGTGGTGGGCTGTGTGGCCCTTCCCTGTGCTGTTCTGCTGCAGCTATTTCCACACGATCATATTGTGTAGCATGGCACATACTATGAACATGTGTGCACATGTGGTTGGAGAGTACTGTAAGGATCCACCAGATATGTCAAGGCAGCAGAACCATGACCTGAAAATCTCAGACACATGCCCTATAATGATCCTGGTTTGTGATTGTGCCTCATTATGGCATTCTTGTGTGGGTGTGAGTGCATTTCTAGTGGGTGTCATCATCCACGGCTCCAGTGCATAGCCAGCATCCCCCACCAGATGGCCATACAGGATGCCCCCACTGGCAAATTCCTGGTACATCTGTGATGAATTCCAGATGTGGGAGTCGTGATAGCTTCCAGGGCTGCCAGCACACACATTCATGATAATTTCCTGGGCATTGCACATGATCTGGGAGTTGATGGAGGGGAACCCCTTGCAGTTTATGTAGACTCTACCCTGTTCTCCGGGTGGTGCTTTGATGTAGATGTGCATGCAGTGTATGGCAACCAGTACCTCTGGGTATCCTGCTACATGGTGGAAGAGATGCATATTGCTGGTCCTCTCCTCACGGGTGTTGGGGAAGTATATTTGCTCACCGACATGAAGTAGCATGGCATCCAGGAGCTGGTGGAGTACCCTGGATGCAGATGCCTGTAAGACTCACATGATGTCCCCAGTAGGTTTTTGGAAAGTACCTGTAGCTAGATTTCTTAAGGCTACACATACCTTGGTATCCACTGAGATGGGTTCCCCTCTGTTGGTTCTAGCTCTGAGTTGAGGCCGGCACAGCTCAGTGATTTGCTGAAGTATGTCTCTGTCCACCTTGTAGCACTCTACTGTCTCCAGTTCATATAGCCCCTGGTAAGTTACCCTGGGTCTGTACACTCATCTCCTCCTCTTTGGTCTGTAGCGGTTGTCAGCAATATCTTCCTCTCCACCGCCAGCCACTAGCACATACTGATGAATCAAAGCAAAAGCAACCCTAACATTTTTCCAGTTAAAATTCCCCCACATGTATACACCAGTGGTGCAGAGTTTGTGGGAAAAAACAGACTGTAAGGTGTTTCCATACTTTATACTGTTGTGCTGCAGATGCTGCCTGCATGATTGGCTGAGTATGATACATTCCAGCTGCCAGCTATATTACTTATGGATTTGATTTGGCCACTGTGAGTGTTAGCATCATTAGTGTTAATTTGTGCATTATTGCCTTTATTCTGCTGTTGCCCTTTTTTTAATTATTTTTTACTTACATCTCCTCCCATTTTCATATATGCAACCACCTGCCAGCTGTACTACTGTGTGCTTTGCATGGCTCATTGTGAGTTGCAAGAATCCCATACTAGTGGTTTCTACTTCATTTCTCTTTTGTTGTGCTGTTGCCCTTTATTTCTTTTTTTAACATCTTCTCCCATTTTCGTCTATGCAGCCACCTGCCAGCTGTATTATTGAATGCTTTCAATGGACCATTGTGAGTTGCAGAATTCCATATTACTGATTTGTACTGCATTTCCCTTGTTCTACTATTTCCTTTTTTTTTTCTCTATATCCTTCCTGTTTAAGCCCTTGGGCACTCCATGCAAACCTGTTTAGCTAGTGTAAACAATGCTAAGAAGAAAAGGCCCTCCCCTGGACGCAAACATGCTTACTGTTTCTGTACTTAGCTAAGCACAGCTAAGCAATCTGGGACACACCCAACTCGCTTAGCTGTGCTTGGCTAAGCACAAACCCAGGCAATGGAGCTCCAATGCACTTACAGCAAGCACGATACATCCCTTTTTCATGTTCGTTGCTCGTCCTGCCTACACAGTGGTGTTAGAGCACCTACACGGTTAGGTGAAGTGTGACACTTAGAAGAATTTTGTGATTCAGTATAGGTCCCCTCATTAACATACCCACTGCCTTAATCTGTAGTTACTGCACTACACAAGAGCCTTCCCCCTTAGCAACCACTGTTCCCTGCCATTGTTTGGACACTGCTTGCCATATAGTATAATGGCAAAATTCAGGTTTCCCTTAAAATTGACTTTTAACCCCCCCCCCCCATGAACCCATTTGTGAGGTGCTGCCCTATGCTTCAATGGCCGAGATTGGCCATAAAAAAAAAATAAACTTTTATTTTTGTGAAGATTAAACAGTTTTATATGCCAATGGCCATATATTTGGCCACTGGCATGCCTACAGATTAGGGTACATGTTTTATTGGGGCTGTCATGGCTCCGTTTTCATTTTTGCAGAAATGTATTCGGTTAATAGCCAATTAAATTTCTGCACCTCACACTGCTCCTGCACAGTTACCTGCCTGCTTCCTGGATCACTAACTCACCTCATTTGCATGGTTTTCACCAGCAAATGAGGTAATTAGTATTCTGCATAGATTTCCATGCAGGAACAGTGTCGGCATGCTAGAAGAATGTCAAAACATATGTCAAAAAATGTTTGTTCCTGGATCGCTCGGTGGCCGTATTCCATGCAGAAGTGACTCCACTGCTCCTGCATGGAAAATAACCATTCATGAATCCCACAGAATGTGTCTTTTCCCTGTTAGTTCATTTGTTTGGGGAAACAAGGCTGACGTGCAATTCAGCTACAGAGATATATGGCTGTCATAAATTCATTGTGGGCACAGAGAAGCACACAGAGTCATTCCCACAAACAGTATGGCAGGCATCAGCAGCAGGATGCCTAACAGACAAGTCAGTGGCAGTCAAAATGAGTGTAGAATGGGCAATACCTTTATAAATGGTGTGTGTGAACCATTATCCCCTTCACTGTTTCTAGGCAACATTGCCTAAAACACATACTAGAACATATGTTTGACTACAATAGCATGCATGATTCCCTCCATGTTATAGTACACTTCTACATGTTGTAGTTATGTAAGCATGCACTGTACACCAAGCACAATGTGCAATACTTCTCCTGCTCCAATGCACTTGGGTATTTAAACTGTGGGCATGGTGCTCCATGCTTCCCTGTACCCACAGTGGATGTGAGACAGTCATATGTCTGCAACTGAATTTCACTTCAATTTGTCCTCAAATAAATGTATCTGCAGGGAAATTTCTTACTGCCTAATCGTCTGAATCCACCCAGAACACTTTATAATGGCTTGAAGTCTCTGCAGAAGTATACATGATAGCAAATCTATGACCATTACATTGAGGATAACAAAGGGGTCTCAGAAATTACCTAGCAGTAAGCTGCCCATGTTTTCTACACAATTGGCATCTACTTATATAAAAGCTACCCACTATTTAAACTTAATATCAATTAAACCAGCACCTTTACTTTCCTCTTCATATTCTTCATTGCTTTAGCTTATAATTTTAGATACATTTATGTCTTGACATATTTACCATATATAGCTATACATTTAAAAAGAAGAATGGCGAACCATTATCCAATGTTCAGATCCATGTCATTGGCCTTTCGATACCATTTCTAATTTTATCAGCAATCTAACCACTTCTGCAAGGTCTGAGGGGCTTATAGCACCCATATACCCTCACTCAGATATCATCTAGCCCTTTTACTTTAATATCACACAGGTACAACTTCTGTTATTGCTGCCACACTGTCCTACATGCCTGATTTGCATTCTGAATTGAGCAAAGATAAGTATTAACAGCCATCAGTCTCCGTAGTTACCTAGGAAAAGATGTAGGCACTACATGCTTACACTGATTGACCCTGGTCTCTTATTTAACCCCTTACTAGTAATGCAATCAGTGTGTATGGAATCATACAAAAATCTGTATTATAAGTTGAACAAAGCAAAGAATATAACTCACAATACTTTTAGTTGTTGTTAAAACTCAGTTAAGAGGCAAGAGTTAAAAATCGCTTTTATTCAGTCCATAATATGAAAATTTTTCATTTTTATTATAAAATAGCTGCACATGAAGTATTTTTGGTACATACACAGCCTTTAAATACATTGCTTAACAAATTATCCTTGCACAGAGGGCAGGGGCTTACATAGAGAGAAACATTTGACCAATAGAAAGGTGTAAAGTTTCAAAAATGGCCAATGGGATATGATATGCAAACAGAGAAATTAACTGGGGACCAGTCACTAAGGAGAAAGGGTTCAGTCAAAGAGACAGGATCACCATAGTTTTTGGAGTAAAGGAGATGATATATAAAGATGAGAGCTAACTGGCAACCATTCACGGAGGAAAGACATTCCTGCTCTTAGTCCTATACAACATCATTTATAAACCTTTAGCATGACCGTTCCTTAGTCATAGAGTGAATCAATACACCCCCAATAGAGCCCTGAGGTCTGAGGACAAAAAACTGCTAGCTGTCTCTAATTCTTCAAGAGTAAGACAATTTTTATATTCTTAATCAGCAGTTAAAGTCTGGAACTATCTTCCCCCTAACCACAAAAATAATTACTAACTTGGCTGTCATCAAATTGTCATTAAAATAACATCTAAATAATACCTGGATACATTCCTGCTCTACTCCTGGCTAACTTACTTTGAAATCTCCACCCCTGGCTGCTCTACTCTTGGCTAACCAAGCCTTGATGTTTCAACACAGGGCTAATACAACTTCCTTACACTCCTCTCTGCACAACCTTTTGTCTACTCACTTCTTATATATAAGCTTCCACAAAAAAATCTATATTCTTTCTAAGTCTACACTAAAGACATTTTCCTTATTTATCTTGTTCCTATCCCTGCTTATGCCACTTCCTCACGTAAACATCCTAGCTTACTTATACTTCTTCTCCATATCCTCACAGCAGACCTTTCTGTGGATCACCTCCCTATACTCTTCCCTCATCTCATAATGCTCGCTCTCTTCTCTTATAATATAATGGCTACTCAGCAACATATATCTGTGTCAAATTACAAGAATAACTGAAGAATCATATATTACCCTGTGTATGAATGTAAAATACTTATTCTCTATTTTGATGAAGAAAATAATTTATCATATGATTGTACATGGATGGCTGAATGTATTACTCTGAATATGAAGTTAAACTGTTTGGATGTATTCCTTGCTATATGAAGTTATACTACAAACCCATTGTATAAATTAAAGATATAATAATATGTATGTACCTAGATGTCTGCAAGTTTGGAGCTTTTCTCCCTGGGCCTCAGGTGAAAATGGGTACATCTGACCCAGACAGACTATCCCAGCAAACAAATGTTAAATAAATAAAAAAATAATAAAATATATAGAGTTCCATATATAACAATAGAGGGAGACTGTAAGTAAAAACCCCAGTTTTTCAAGCACATACGCAAGTTTAATGGTCTCAGATGAAGAACAGGAAGATCACATTAAGTGATCTGTTTTAATATGGAGTTCATCAAATCAGTGGAAATAAGGTTCACATGGATTCATACTTAATATTCGTGTATGAGACTGGGCCAGTCTTAGTGTAGGACTTATGCAAGTCAATAAAAATGATGATGTTTCAGTGGCCTGAGACTGAGAATGCCCTTGATAGAGATCATGGCATTAAAATAAGGGGATTGGCAAGTAATCAAATGCATTTGCCACTGGAATTCATTTCCACAATTTTTGCATTTGTATTTCCATTTAGTGGCTTCTTTCTGATGGAATCCAAGACAGAGAATTTAAATTTTACAGTCTTTGTAAGTCTCACTGTGTTCACCAAGAGGGTTGCTGCTGTCTTTGTAGATGCGTTAAATAGCCTTTGTTTTAGAGAATGGATAATTTGGCCAATATAGTAGCTCTTACACTTTGCACAGTTGGCCCTGTGTACAAGTAGCATTGTGTCGCAGTTGTATAGTGCTTTGCCCAGTTAAATCCTCTTTGAAGATGGGTCTCTGCAGTGGTTCTTATCTCTCATGAAATCACAGTAGTAACAAAATAATTGCTAAGAAGAAGCTAGTACCAGCTCAAGCATAGTTGTACTATATGTGGACAATGACAAAGTAGTTTTTTTTTTGTCTCTCACCATGACATTTCATGCCATGCTCCTCAGTAACATGCATCTCATTCTGATTTTAAAATTATGAATTTAAATATGAATAACAAGTGGCAAACAGGATTACTGTCTCAACTGCAGGACTTCCTAGTTAGCAACCTAAGTATCATTTGTTACATATACCGTGTCCATTCTTATGCAACCTATCAAAAACTGAAAGGTCACTCATGTAAGGAAACCAGAATCAAAAAATTCAGGATACCATAAGGAGCTATGGGTGTTAAACAGAAATATTCAAGAAGGAGCTTTAGCTGAAAAGAGAGTTAAAAATTGAAAAGGGTAGTTCCCTTTTGACTCATTTTTTAGAAGTAATTTAATACTAAGGCCATACATAGCAACAAGAAATCACATCCTCAATTACTTGCTCACTAGTATTTTAGTACCCCAGTGGAAAAACCGGTCAGATTGGACTATATTTCCCTGAATTTAATTCCATCTCTATTGACCTGCTTTGTCCTCTTCATTAATTAATGGGCAGCTGCACTCCCCCCTGCACTGGAAGCCAGTTTAGATAGCATGGCATTCACTCAATTGACTTAGTGAGGCCAGAATAATGCAGCCTGTTCCCAAACTTCTCTGAGGCCAGAATAATGCAATCTGTTACCAAACTTCCTTGAGGCCAGGATAATACAAATTGTTAACAATAGCATCAAAAAATCACCAGGTGCAGGTATACAGATTCCTCCAAGGTGGAAAAACGATCAAAGGTAAAAAACATGCAGAGAAATCCAAAAGCATGGCTTAAAAACCAAATAAACTATAATTGTACAAGTAGGTATACATCTCAAAGAAAGCTTCATCAGACCAAAAAATATAGCACAAACATACTGCTTAAATACACAATTTGAAATAAAGTAACTTTCAAAGCTATTTGAACAGGTCATGTGACTTCAGATGTGGTTTTAAAAGTTAATTTTCATTCATACTATATCCATTATCTGGTTGAGGCAAAATAATCCATCTCATTTCACATGCCTCTGTTTATTAGTAAGTTCCCTGATTTTCATACTCTCTGAAACCAGCTGCAGCACTAAAAAAGTGAACGTATGACCAGAACCCAAAATATTTCTAAGTTTTGCAAAGATTGTGTGTTGTGAGCATTTATCAGGGTTAGTGAAATTATTTCCAATGATTCTTGATATTGCAGGAATCCTTACTTCTGTTCCGATCTTTGCATTTTATTTAGGTGGGAACTGTGATGACCATCCACTGGACTGGTAATCGAGGGGCCTCAATCCTCACCACTGGCACCTGTGGGGGGGGGGGCATTCACTGGGAGGATAATAGGTACACACAGTATTTCTAGATGCAGCTCTCTGCATCAAGTGCACTTTCCCCTAAGAGCACACAGAGACCACAGTCAGTCTGAGGCTAGTTTCTCCCTCTTCTTCCAGATCCCCAGAAAGACTCCCCACTGGCACAGCTATAGAGTTGAGATCTCAGCTGGAGTGACCAATCCAAGACCTCCAACACTCTCTCTCTATCCAACCAGTGCTTTGTGTCCCTGCCCAAGTAGCTCACACACACGCACGCACACACACACACACACACACACACACACACACACACACACACACACACACACACACACACACACACACACTTTGAGATTTGAGTTACACACAGACACACACCTGGGAAAGGCTGGCACTGCTTTGCTAACTATGCACCCTTCTGCCCAGAATATAAGGTAGTATTTACTGCCACCAGTCACTCCTGCCATCTACCTTAAGGCTCTTAGCAAAGGGTGTCCAATCTTACTGTGTAATATTAATATTAACACAGATGGTAGTTTGACCAAGAGCAAGGCAATTAGGAGTGGCTCACACAGTGTCACCAAATAAATATGCAAGTATTCTCAAAACTTAAATGTCTCTACACTGATCAGTCACAATGAAAGGTTTAAATATATTTAATAATAAATAATAAAAGAACAAGACAATACTAAATATATAATCACAGTGACATCAGAGTTCAAAACTAGAGGAAATATTTAAAATAACATTGCAGTACAGGTGCACACAAATAAAGAAAAACATAATCTAAACTAAGCTTTGCTATATTACTGACTGTATCTAAGAGAATTATACTGTTTCCTAGTAACTTACTAATAGAGCAAGGCAGATGTGGTAAATTGTTCTTTTTGTTGTTGTCAGGTCCAAGACAGAATCCAGAATGCTCTGTCTCACTAAGACACTTCTCAAAATAATATCTAAAATATTACTGCTGGGATAGCTTGAAGAATGACATCATTTCTGGTCATCTGACTTCTAGTTCCAGGTCAAAACCCTCATTGCAGGCAGCTGGTAGCACTTTTTATCGACCTGCAAAAATACTCATACCAGGGCATTTGCTCAGATCTTTGGCAGATGCTGGAAGTCATAAAATATCACATTACTTCATGCTTCCAAAGTAGTAATTAGTTCACTCTGATGACAATACAGAAAGCTTCCTCATATAGACTTTGTCTCTCTAGCTGCATTGAAACCTGAGAAATATCTTCTTTTATGGCTTAGCCTATAAAGCAATTTAATTTCAAATATTTTTCTAATGTTTGCTGGACTGAGTTTAACCTCCTGTGTTCCAGTTTCCACTGTTAAAATATATACATTTAAACAGTTACAATGGTGCATGTACATTTTTGTTCTCTTCCAGTAGGGTGCACTGAGGGTACATTTTAAACACAGCACTTTACAACTACCTTTTCAACACAAACTTCTGTACAAAATAGTTTGATATACACATGACATACAGTTCTAATGTATTTGTAACACAAGCATCTCATATAAATTAGTTTTATGTTCACAAATGACATATAATTATTTACACAATTCCAGCTATCTGTGCTGGCTGTACTTCCTTTCATCACACTTCTTCCCCCCTTCAAAGACTTAAGCTAGATTTTTAAGTGACCCTTGAGAAACATTGCTTGAGGGGATGAGCCTATTTGGGGATACATTATCCCATACTCTGTCTTGAGATCCCAGCTGCCTTTGCATTGATTACCTAGTACAGTGCTGCACTGTCCTATCCCATGCCTGCAACCTTAGGCTCCATCATAGTTATTTGGGATTTTGCTGGCTGGCTTCCTGTAGCCATAGATCCCCCTCAGACTCCTCCTGCCTTCTAATGCCAATACTTAGCACCAGGACTTTCCTATCATGGTAAGGTTTCATCATGTTAGCATAGTGCAGTTTGTACCCATGCCTCCTGCCTAGCAGTTCTTCCATGCAGTTAACATCACTGACTTTCCTGACCACTTTAAAGTGTCTCTCCCAAGCTGCCTGCAGCTTATTGTGTCTGACAAGAATGAGAACCATAACCTGCTGCCCCACAGAATACTCTCTAGCTCGAGCATTCCTGTGATATCTAACCTTTTTCCTGCTGTTGGGCTTCTGCCAGGTTCTTCTGGGCCAAGCTCATGAGTTCCCTGAGACTTATCTTGAGGTTTAGGACATATGCCACAACAGACTCCTTGTGGGATTCACAATCACCCTCCCACTCATCATGAATCAGATCTAAAGACCCCCTCACCCTATGCCCATACAGCAACTCAAAGGCTGAAAACCTGTGGATTCCTGGGGTACCTCTCTGTAAGCAAACAACAGATGGGGCAAATATTTGTCCCAGTCCCTCTTAAACTGGTCATCAAATGCATATAGCATGGTCTTTAATGTAGAGTTTAACCTCTCTAGAAGACCATTAGTCTGGGGATGGTATGGTGTGGTCTTTAGGAGCTTCACCCCACAGTGCTTTCACAGACAAGCCAGCAGATCAGACATGAAACTGACACCTCTGTCAGTCGGTGTTTCTTTTGAGAAACCTAAACTGCTGAAAATCTCTAACAAAGCATTTGCCACTTCTTCTGCCTCAGTGGAGGACAGAGCCACTGCCTCAAGGTATCTGGTATCATAATTTACTACCACTAGGATATATTTCTTCCTGTGAAACTTGGGGTACTTAGAGGCCCCACAATATCCATAGCTACCCTCTGAAACAGCTCCTCGATCACAGGGAAAGGCATCAAAGGAGCTTTGACCTTGTCTGCTGCCTTGTCTACTTTTTGGCACTGCTCAGAGATACTGCAGTACTGTGTTACATCCCTGGAAATCCTAGGCCAATAAAAGTTTTGCATAATATGTCTCTTGGTATAGTTTATGCCCATATGGCCTGTAAAGGGAATGTCATGGGCTATGGCTAGAAGTAGTTGAACTGAACATGTAGATAGAGCAAAATCTCACCAAAAACACACAGTAATCACAGAAACACTAAGCTTTAATGAAGCTTTCGGGCTCTCAACCCTTCATCAGCATATAACATTATACATTTTTTCACATTTAAATAGAGGAGACAATTAAAATCACATGACCAAACCAACCAATAGAGCATAATAGAAAAAATAGTTGTGCTGATATTTTAGAAGTAGATAGTAATTTTAAGCATCCTGTTACACACAAGAAATTTCAGTTTTATTGTAATGCCAATTGTAATACCACGAAATTAGTTTACCTTGCTACTTGTATGCAATGTCAGGCATTTTATATAGGAAAGACTATACGTAGGCTTAAAGATCGTATTATTGAACACAGATCTGAGATAAACAGGCAGATACAAACTAATGCTTTATATAAGCATATACATGAGTTTAATACACATAGTTTAATTTAGATGTATAGACATAATACAAGTGGGTATGAGGGGGGGTGATGTTAATAACCTTTTAGAACTAAGTGAGTTAGAATGGATAATAAGGTTACAGGCTGATACCTCACCTGGATTAAATAATGCTACCAGTATTAAACCTGTATTGGTTAAGCGACAAATGAGTAACTTATAATATATTAGGTTAGTGTTATAATAATTTTAAGATGTAAACAAAAATAGTTTTATGTAAACTTCTATGGTATTTTAAAAGTCTTATACATTTTTGGTAAAGAAGTATATGTATTTCTTTTTGAATTTTTTATTTTTTCTATTATGCTCTATTGGTTGGTTTGGTCATGTGATTTTAATTGTCTCCTCTATTTAAATGTGAAAAAATGTATAATGTTATATGCTGATGAAGGGTTGAGAGCCCGAAAGCTTCATTAAAGCTTAGTGTTTCTGTGATTACTGTGTGTTTTTGGTGAGCTATGGCTAGAAGTGCCAGATGGCAGGCTCTGGGCACTATCAACTGCTGTATTCTCTCACCATCTAGCCCTCCCTCAGGGGTTCACTCTCTATACAGTAGCCATTTGTCCCAGTATACTGATTCCCATTTTCCTTGAGAATCAGTCACCTCCCTGGCTACCTCCCTCAAGCCTTGTAATGTAGGGTTTGAGAACTGAACCTGTCTCAACTCTGTCTTTGTAACCCTACCCAGCTCCCATTCCACAGAAAGTTTGGTATATTCTGACAGCGATGCCTCACTGTAAGCCTGTGTACTACTACTCACCTCTGCCCTTGTAGTCACTCTGTCTAAGGGAACATCCGTATCCAAAAGCAGCTGTGTCTTACATTCAGTATCACTGCTACAGGGTAGCTCCTTCACTGAAGTAGCCACTTCACCCATCCTGGCTTCAAGTGTACAGTCTGTTTGTGTCCCCCCAGGCTACCAGACCCACATGCCTATCTCCAAGCCTGACTGTGTATAACTGCATGCACACAAGATACTGTATTATCAAAATAATTCTCAATCAGGACATCTGCAGGGATATCTTCAAACACACCTACTTGCATGCTTCCTTTCACCCTCCTGGTCAAGGTGAACCCTAGCCAAAGGAATTTGGAATGGAGTCCCTCCTAAAGCTCTGACTGGAGTAGACTGCCCAAGCAAGTAGTGCTCTTCTTTAACTATTGCAGGTTTCACAATGGTTAGGTCAGAGGCTGTGGCTCTGTTAGCAGTGGCCTGTTTCCCATCTACTAAGGTAGGATATAACCTCTTGTGGTAGTTTGGTACTCTTGTTGTCTCCAGACAACTTACTGCTTTCATTCTGTTATTCCCATTTGCTGACACCCCTACATTTTGTTCCCCACCTTGCCTCTGTGAACATCTATATGCTACATGGCCCCACTGGATACATTTAAAATGTTTTAACCCTTGATTCTGGCTGTGTACCTGAACTAGTGGCTTCCCCTGTTACTTGTGGACTTTTTTGGGGCAGTTTAAGCTGCCCACCATGGGTTCCCTTAGACACATGTGCAGCACTGAGTATCCATTTCCTGTGCATTGAGGCCCTGCTTGCTAGGTATAGGTCTCCTTTTTTCCCTAACTCATCTGCATTGCTGCATTCTCTATCTGCTAACCAGATTCTCATGTCCGCAGGCAAAGTACTAAGAGCATATTCCCTCACTAAAAGGTCTGCCAGTCCTTCAAAAGTGGTGATCTGACACTATCTCACCCCACCTATGAAAATAAGTGCTTAACTCAGCAACATAATCACACACGCTTTCATCTGCCTTGCATCTATTCTCACAAAACTTTTTCCTGTAAACTTCAGGTTTTAACTTAAAGCATTCCAATAGACAATTTTTAACTGTATTATAATTTAAGCAATCAGTATCAGACAATTTAGGAACAGCAGTTACAGCTTTACCATGGAGTATAGGGGTCAGGAACCGTACCTAGAGCCCTTGATCAACATTATACTGTTTACATATTCCTTTTCAAACATATGAATAAAGCTATCAAAATTCTCACCCCCTGTAAATTGTGGAAGAACTTTACTGACCTTTATTTCTTCTGAGGTTCAGTTATTCCCTTCCCAATTACCTCCATGACCTGGGCAAAGAGTAAGCATCTCCTTTTCATGTTGCCTCTGCCTCTCATTTTCTTCAGCTTCCAGACATCTCAGTCTCTGCTGATCTAATTCCAAATGCTGCATTCCCTCTGCTGATTCTTCTTTGACCTCCAAATGCTGTAGTCTCTCTGCTGATTCTAGTTCCAATCGTTTGGCCTCCAGTTCATATCTCTTTAACTCCAAATGGATTTTTAAGTCCTCTGACGCAAAGTTGAACTGTCCATTTTCTGAGAGCTGTACATCTCTGAGGCCAGTCTGGTTGTCTTCATGGTTGCTGGTCTGTGATGCAATTGTGACTAAGGCTGCAATCATTTCCACTTTGGTCAGGATGGCATGCATCAGTCCTTTGGCTTGGCACATCTCAGTCAACTGACTCCTTGTCTGCTCTCCTGACTAACTAAGTTAACAAAAAATAAATAAATAAAACTATTGTGATATGAAAAGGTCTACAGTGTGGCTGCTTCAGAATACAAACACCTTCTTTAGTGACCACTGTTTACAGGATACAGGAGTTCAATATCTATACCACTGAATCCCAGTATGTGATGTAGCAATCCCACTACTGTCAACCAAATGTGGCAACCCTCCACTGGACTAGTAATCAAGGAGCCTCAATCCTCACCACTGGCACCTGTGGGGGGGGGTATTCACTGGGAGGATAGCAGATACATACAGTGTTTCCAGACGCAGCTTTCTGCATCAAGTGCACTTTCCCTTAAGTGCACACAGAGACCATAGTCAGTCTGGGGCTGGTTTTTCTCTCTCTTTCTCCAGATCCCCAAATAAGACTCCCTTGGCACAGCTATAGAGTTGGGATCTCAACTGAGTGACCGAGCCAAGACCTTCAGCACCCTCTCTATCCAACCAGTGCTTCATGTCCCTGCCCAAGTAGCTGACACGCACACACTCTTTGAGGTTTGATTTACCCACACACACACACACACACACACACACACACACACACACACACACACACACACACACACACACACCTAGGAAAGGCTGGCACTGCTTTACTAGCTATGCCCCCTCCTGACAGATACCTTAAGGCCCTTAACAAAGGGTCTCCAAACTTACTGTATAACAATATTAACACAAATGGTAGTTTGACCAACAGCAAGGCTATTAGGAGTGGCCCACACTGTGTCACCAAATAAATATGCAAGTACTCTCAAAACTTAAATATCTATACAGATCAGCCACAATGAAATATTTAATATGTGTCATAATAAATAATACAAGAACAAGTGAATATTAAATATATACTTACAGTGACATCAGAGTTCAAAATCACAGGAAATATTTAAAATAACATTGCAATACAGGCTCATACAAATAAAAAAAACATAATCTAAACTAAGCTTTGCTATATTCCTGACTGTATCTAAAATAATTTTACTCTTCCCTAGAAACCTACTCATATAGCAA
This sequence comes from Protopterus annectens, assembly GCF_019279795.1. Classification (NCBI taxonomy): domain Eukaryota; kingdom Metazoa; phylum Chordata; order Ceratodontiformes; family Protopteridae; genus Protopterus; species Protopterus annectens. The sequence goes on from NC_056744.1 coordinate 1,326,411,551, forward strand.
GGCAGGTGAGGTGAATGATTCTTTTTGTTGTTGTCAGGTCCAAGACAAAATGCAGAATGTTCTGTCTCTCTAATTACTGCTGGAATAGCTTGCAGAATGACATAAATTCTGGTCATCTGACTTCTAATTCCCAGGCCAATACCCCCATTAGTGGCTACTGGCAGCATTTAGCATCTACCTGTAAAAATACTTATACAAGGGAATTTTCTCAGATCTTTGGCAGATGTTGGAAGACATAAAACAATTGCATTATTTCATGCTTTCAAAGTAGTAATTAGTTCACCCTGACAATACAGAAATCTTCATAGTACAGACTTTGAGTCTTTAGCTGCATTGAAACCTGAGAGATAGCCTCTTTTATGACCTAGTCTACAAAGTAATTTAATTTAAAATATTTTTTCTAAAGTTTGCTGGATTGAGGTTAACCTCCTGTATTACAGTTTCCACTGTTAAAATATATACATTTAAACAGTTAAAACTGTGCATGTATATTACTGTTCTCTTCAGTAGGGCACTCTGTGGATGCATTTTAAAAACAACACTTTACAAGTACCTTTTCAAGACAAACATCTGTACAAAGCAATTTGATATACACAAAACATACAGTTCTAATACATTCATAACAGACACATCTTATACAAATTAGTTTGATATTCAAAAATGACTTATAATTATTTGCAAAATTCCAGCTAGCTGTGCTGGCCATATTTCATTTCATCACAGGAATTACTGGTCAATAGCTTTTTGTGTTTTTATCTGATTGGCCTGAAGGTTTAATTTTAGCAAACACTTTCAACTTGCTGATATAAAAGAATTACATTTTGTAAGATTCTACTCAGAAATTCCTTGTGCCTCTAGCTACATGATTTATATTGCTTCTAAAATCATACGGAAATGCAAACATGATACAAGTACTTTTTTTTGCACTTGATTTAACTCTTTCAGTGATATTAAATAATTCTATGCTACACTTATTTATTATATATTTTTTCACTGTTTTGCAGCCTGCAATTATTAACAAAACTCCATCTAATTGATACTGTACTGCTATTAGGTTGTTGTTTAAACATTATATGCTTTGCGGGGATGACAAAATGCTCCTGAAAGAGAAAGAGACAAAGTGACAGCTAAGATTAAATGCATCTAAGACACCAGGAATTAATGATCATATTTCCCTTCTTAAAAATTTAAAACATAGGTCCTTTTTAAGCAATTATATTTATGTTTTTAACAAATATGTTTTAATTAGTTAAGTTCTGGAGTATTCAATGTACATTTAATATAAATGAATATTTATGATTAGTTTGCAATGTACATTTTAGTGTTTTTTAGATAGTGTATTTATTTCTGAGATGTATTTTTAAATAAGACCATGAAGTGTACATACTGTTCTAGTAAGCCCATTGTACTGTTATTGGATACTTTTTATCTAGATAATTGTTTAACTGCCATCTGTAGTGCATTTAAATTTGTGAGTGGATGGAGGTGTTAGTCTGATGAAGTTCACATCTAGTGGATGAATGCTCTTAATCTTGTATCCTTGTTCAATAAAATATTTTATATAATTCTCAGGCAATCCATTTATTTAATAGTTATGGTACTTTTTGTTTTTGTTTGATTCTGCTTGGAGCTTCTTTTTGCCTGCAGCTACAAGATGTTCTGAGTTTGCCAAAATATTTCTAAGCTTTACAAAGTTTTTGTGTGTTGTGAACATTTTCACAGTTAGGGAACTTATTTCCAAGAATTCTTGGTATTGCAGGAATCCTTACTTCTGTTCTGATCTCTGTCTCAATTTTGTTTAGGTGCAAAATGCAGATCAATAGCTTTTGATGTTTTTATGTGATTGGCCTGTGTGTTTAACTTTAGAAAAATCTTTCATTTTGCTGTTATTAAAGAATTACATTATGAAATATTCTGCTTGGAGCTTCTCTGTGCCTGTGGCTGCAATATTTGGATTCCTTCTAAAACCATCTGGAAATAGAAAGGTCATATAAGTATATTTTTTGCACTCGTAACAGTTTCAATGATATTTAATAATTCTGTGCTGCATTTATTTATTTGGTTGAATTTATCAATGTCTGCTAGCCTGCACTTGTAAAAGAAACTCCATCTGCTTGTTACTGTGCTGCTGTTATGTTGTTGTTTTAACAGCAGTCTGTCAAAGCTGTTCTGAGTTAGCCACAGTATGTCTATGTTTTGCAAAGTTCTCCTGTGTTGTGGAAATTTATCAGGGTTAGTGAACTTATTTTCAAGGATTCTTGATATTGCAGGACACATTACTTCTGTTCAGATCTCTGTCTCCATTTTGTTTAGGTGGGAAATACAGGACAATAACTTTTTGTGATTTTTATCTGATTTGCCTGAGGGTTTACCTTTAGAAAAGTCTTTCATCTTGTTGGTTTAAAAGAATTACACTTTTCAAGATTCTGCTCAGAGTGTCCTTATGCATGTGGCTACAATATTTGTATTGCTTCTAAAACCGTCTGGACATAAGGAGGAGATATAAGTATATTTTTTGCAATTGCACTAACTGTTTCAGTGATATTTAAAATTCTGTGGAACATTTTTTATTTGGTTGAATTTATTTATCACAGTTTTTCAGCCTGCATTTGTTAAAAAACCTCCATCTGCTTGCTACTGTACTGCTGTTATGTTGTTGTTTTAACAGTATTCTGCAAAAGCGTTTCTTAGTTTGCTGAAATGTTTCTAGGTTTTTGCAAAGATTTTATGTGTTGTGAACATTTATCAGGGTTAGTTGATTTAATTCAAAGGACTCTTTATATTGCAGGAATGTTTACTTCTGTTCTGATCTTTGTCTCCATTTTATGTAGTTGGGAACTAATGTTTAATAGCTTGTTATGTTTTTATCTGATTGGCCTGTGGGTTTAACTTTAGAAAAGTCTTTCATCTTGCTGGTAAAAAAGAATTGCATTTTGTTTGATTCTGCTTGGAGCTTCCTTCTGTCTATGGCTACACGATGATCTGTGTTTGCCAAAATATTTCCAAGGTTTACAAAGTTTTTTTGTGTTGTGAACATTTATCAGGGTTAATGAACTTATTTTCAAGGATTCTTAATATTGCAGGAATTCTTGCTTCTGTTCTGATCTCTGTCTCTATTTTGTTTAGGTGGGTAATGCAGAACAATAGCTTTCTGTTTTTATCTGATTTGCCTGAGGGTTTAACTTTAGAAAAGTATTTCATCTGGCAGGTTTAAAAGGATTACAATTTCCAAAATTCTGCTCACAGCTTCCTTGTGCCTGTGGTTACAAGATTTGGATTGCTTCTAAAAGCATCTGGAAATACAGAGCAGATATAAGTATTCTTGTTTTTGCAATTATTCTAACTGTTTCAGTGATGTTTAAAAATTCTGTGCAAATTTTTTTTATTTGGTTGTATTCATCACTGTTTTTCAACCTGTACTTGTTAAATAAAGTCCATCTGCTTTTTATTGTAATGCTTTAGGTTGCTGTTTTAACAGTATTCTGCAAAAGCTGTTCTGAGTTTGCCAAAATATTTCTAAGTTTTGCAAAGATTTTTTTTCTGTTGTGAACATGTATCACAGTTAATGAACTTATTTCCAAGTGTCCTTAATATTGCAGGAATCCTTATTTCTATTCTCATCTCTGTTTCCATTTTATTTAGGTGTGAGCTACTGGTGAATGGCTTTTGTGTTTTTATCTGATTTGGCTGAGGGTGTAATTTTAGAAAAGTCTTTCATCTCGCTGGTATAAAAAATAAATTTTAGAAGATTCTTATTGCAGCTTCCTTGTGCTTGTGGCGATAAGACTTGGATTGCTTCTGAAACCAATCTGGAAATTCTAAGCTGACGCAAGTATAATTTTTTTGCACTTGCTCTATCAGTTTCAGGAATATTTAATAATTATGTACTGTAGTAATTTATTTGGTTGAATTTACTACAGTTTTTCAGCTTGCACTTGTTAAATAAATTCCATCTGTTTGTTACTCTACTCCTGTTAAGCTGTTTTTTTTAATATTCTGCAGAAGCTCTTCTGAATTTGCAAAAATATTTCTAAGTATTGCAAAGATTTTGTGTGGTGTGAAGATTTTGGTTCCTGTTACATGATTGAAGATACATTTGATCAAACCTGAAAGCAAGAAAAGGCAAACTAGTGAAGCAGCATATAAGCAAATTATTTCCCTGGGAAAGAAATTACTTGGCCAAATCCATTACTTTGCCATTTTTGTCACTGAAGTGCGATCTTGGAGTTGAAATATTTAAGTAGGAGGTGTTGTGGGTGAAGCCCCCAGTTTATGTAATGTTTTATAATTTTTTTGTTCTAAGCATTCAAGATTGTTAGCTTTTGCTTGCATGGGTTCGATAAATCATTGTTTGCTTTTTTAAGCATTCGATGATTTAACATAGATCCGAACATTTAGCATGGTTGTTGAACATATTTCCAAAGATTCTTGATTTTGCAGGAATCCTTACTTCTGTGCTGATCTCTGTCTCAATTTTATTTTGGTGGGAATTAGTGGTCAGTAGCTTTTGGTGTTTTTATCTGATTGGCCTGAGAGTTTAACTTCAGAAAAGGTTTCATCTTGCTGGTATAAAAGAATTACATTTTTGTAAATTTCTGCTTGGAGCTTCCTTGTGCTTGTGGCTACAAGAGCTGGATTGCTTCTAAAACTAGCTGGAAACAATAAGCTGATATAAGTATATTTTGTGCACTTGCTATAACTGTTTTAGTTATATTTAATAAATATGTGTTGTATTTATTTATTTCATTGAATTTCACTGCTTTTCAGCCTGCCCTTGTTAAAGAAACTCTAACTGCTTGTTACGGTACTGCTCTTATGCTATTTTAACAGTGTTTTGCAAAAGCTGTTCTGAGTTTGCCAAATTATTTCTAAGTTTTGCAAATATTTTGTGTGTTATGAACATTTACCAGGGGTAGTAAACTTATTTCCAAGGATTCCTGATATTGCAGAAATCCCTAGTTCTGTTCTGATCTCTGTCTCCATTTTATTTAGTCAGGAATTACTGTTAATATCTTTTTGTGTTTTTATCTGACTGGCATGAGGGGTTAACTTTAGAAAAATCTTTCATTTTGCTGATAGAAAAGAATTACATTTTATAAGATTCTGCTCAGAGCTTCCTTGTGCCTGTATCTACAAGATTTAGATTACTTCTAAAACCATATGGAGATACAAATATGAAATAAGTAATTTGTTTTGCCCTTGCTCTAACTGTTTCAGTGATATTAAATAATCCTGTACTGCATTTATTTATTTTGCTGAATTTATCAATGTTTTTCAGCCTGCTTATTTTGCAGCCTATTTCCAAGGGTACTTGATATTGCAGGAATCCATATTTCCTTTCAGATCTCTGTCTCCATTTTACTTAGGTGGAACTACTGGTCAGTGGCGTTTTGTGTTTTTATCTGATTGGCCTGAGGGTTTAACTTTAGAAACATTTTTCATCCTGCTGGTATAAAAAATACATTTTGTAAGACTTTTCTAGGTGCTTTCTTGTGCTGGTGGCTACAAGACTTGGGTTGTTTCTAAAACAATCAAGAAATTCTAAGCTAACATAAGTATACTTTTTGCAGTTGCTGTAACTATTTCAGAGGTATTAGTAATGATATGGTGCATTTATTTGGTGGAATTTGCCACAGTTTTTCAGCCAGCCCTTGTTTAGAAACTCCATTTTCTTTTAACTGTACTGCTCTTAGGTTGTTGTTTTAAAGTATTCTGCAAAAGCTGTTCTGAGCTTGCCAGAATATTTCTAAGTTTTTCAAAGATTTTGTGTGTTCTGTACATTTACCAGCGCTAGTAAACTTATTTCAAGGATTCTTGATATTGCAGAAATCCTTACTGCTGTTCTAATCTCTGCCTCCGTTGTATTTAGGTGGGAACAGCTGGTCAGTAGCTTTTTGTGTTTTTATCTTATTGGCATGGCAGTTTGACTTTAGAAAAGTGTTTTGTCTTGCTGGTATAAAATAATTACATTTTCTAAGGTTATGCTCAGAGCTTCCTTGGTCCTCTAGCTGCAAGATTTGGAATGCTCATAAAACCATTTGGCAATACAAAGGTTGCAGTTGCACTGTTTCATTGCTATTGAATAATTATGTGCTGCATTTATTTATTTATTTATTCTGTTTATTGTATTACTGTTTGGCAGCCTTTACTTTTTAAATAAACTCAATCTGCTTGTTACTGTACTGTTCTTAGGTTGTTGTTTAACAGAATTCTGCAAATGCTATTCAGAGTTTTCCAAATTATTTATAACTCTTGCAAAGTTTGTGTGTGTTGTGATCATTTATCAGGGTTAGTGAACTTATTTCCAAGGATTCTAGATAGTGCAGGAATCCTTACTTCTGTTCTGATCTCTGTCTCAATTTTATATAGGTGGAAAGTACTGGTCAATAGCTTTTGGTGTTTTTTTATCTGATTGGCCAGAGGGTTTAACTTTAGAAAAGGTTTTCATCTTGGTGGTGTAAAACAGATTCATTTTGTAAGATTCTTCTCGGAGCTTCCTTGTCCCTCTGGCTGCAAGATTTGGATTGCTTTGAAAATAAGTATACTTGTTTGCACTTACTCTAACTGTTGAGGTGATATTCAATAATTACATGCTGCAGTTATTTAATTGATTGAATTTCTCACAGATTTTCTGTCTGCACTTATTAAAGAACCTTCATCTTCTTGTTACTGTACTGCTGTTGGGTTATTTTAACAGTATTCTGCAAAAGCTGTTCTGAGTTTGCCAAAATATTTTTAAGTTTTGCAAAGAGTTTATGTGTTGTGAACATTTAATAAAGATTAGTGCAATTATTTCCATGGATTCCTGATATTGCAGGAATCCTTACTTCTGTTCTGATCTCTGTCTCTATTTTATTTGCATGGGAATTACTAGTCAATACCTGTTTGCATTTTTATCTGACTGGCATGAGGATTTAACTTTAGAAAACTCTTAAATCTTGCTGATATAAAAGAATGACATTTTCTAAGATTCTGCTCAAAGCTTCCTTGTGCCTGTAACTACAAGATTTGGATTGCTTTTAAAACCATATGGAAATACAAACATGATAGTAGTGTTTTTTTTTTTTTGCTCTTGCTCTAACTGATTCAGTGATACTAAATAATTATGTGCTGCATTTATTTATTTGACTGACTTTATCAATGTTTTGCAGCCTGCAATTGTTAAAAAAACTCTACCTGCTTGTTACTGCACCACTCTTAGGTTGTTGTTTTAACAGTATTCTGCAAAAGCTGTTCTGGGTTTGCTAAAATATGTCTAGGTTTTGCAAAGATTTTGTGCATTGTGAACATTTATCACAGTTAATTCCAAGGATTCTTTATATTGCAGGACCCTTACTTCTGTTCTGATCTTTGGCTCTATTTTATGTAGTTGGGAAATAATGTTCAGTAGCATTTTGTGTTTTATCTGATTTGCTTGTGGGTTTACCTTCAGAAAAGCCTTTCATTTTGCTGGTATAAAAGAATTACATGTTGTTTGATTCTGCTTGTAACTTCCTTCTGCCTGTGGCTACAAGATCTTCTGTGTTTGCCAAAATATCTTTAAGGTTTATAAAGTTTTTGTGTGTTGTGAACATTTATCAGCGTTAATGAACTTATTTCCAAGGATTCTTGATATTGCAGGAATCCTTACTTCTCTTCTGCTCTCTGTCTCTATTTTGGTTAGGTGCGAAATACAGGTCAATAGCTTTTTGTGTTTTATCTGATTGACCTTAGGGTTAAACTTTAGAAAAGCCTTTCATCTTGATGGTACAAAAATATGTTTTGTAAGATTCTTCTTGGAGCTTCCTTCTGCCTGTGTCTACAAGACTTGGATTGCTTCTGAAACTATTTAGAAATTCTAAGATGATATAAGTATTTTTGCACTTGCTCTGTTTCAGTAATATTAAATAATTATGTGCTACATTTATTTATTTGGTTAATATTTTCTCAATTTTTCAGTAAGCACTTGCTAAAGAAACTCCATCTGCTTTTGATGGTACTGCTCTTAGGTTGTTGTTTTAACAGTATTCTGCAAAAGCTGTTCTGAGTTTGCCGACATATGTCTATGCTTTGCAAAAATTGTGTGTGTGTGTGAATATTTATGAGGGTTAGTGAACATATTTCCAGGGATTTTGGATATTTCAAGAATGCTTAGTTCTGTTCATATTTACAGGGATTTTGGATATTTCAGGAATGCTTAGTTCTGTTCAGATCTCTGTCTCTATATTATTTATGTGGGCACTACTGGTCAATAACTTTTTGTGTTTTTATCTGATTAGCCTAAGGGTTTAATTTTCAAAAAGTCTTTAATCTTGCTGGTACAAAAATACAATCTGTGAGATTCTTCTTGGAGCTTCCTTGTGACTGTGGCTACAAGACTTGGCTTGTTTCTAAAACCATATAGAAATTCTAAGCTGATATAAGTATAATTTTTTGCACTTCTTCTAGCTGTTTCAGTGATATTTAATAGTTATGTACTGCATTTATTCATTTGGCTTATTTTACCACAGTTTTCAGGCTCAGTCATTAAACAAACTCTGTTTCATTTTACTGTACTGCTTTTAGGTTGCTGTTTTAACAGTATTCTGCAAAAACTGTTCTGAGTTTGTCAGAATATTTCTGAGTTTTCAAAAGATTTTGTGTGTTATGAACATTTATCAGGGTTAGTGAACTTATTTCAAGGGATTATGGATATTTCAGGAATCCTTAGTTCTGTTCTGATCTCTGTCTCTGTTTTATTTATGTGGGAACTACTGGTCAATAGCTTTTTTTTTATCTGATTAGACTGAGGGTTTAACTTTAGAAAAGTCTTTGATCTTGTTGGTATAAAAATACATTTTTGTAAGATTCTTCTTGGACTTCTTTGTGCCTATGGCTGCAAAATTTGGATTGCTTCTAAAACCATCTGGAAATGCAAAGCTGATACAAGTATATTTTTTATAATTGCTCTACCAGTTTCAGTGATATTTAAAAATTATGTCATGCATTTATTTATTTGCTTGAATTTATCAATGTTTTTCAGCCTGCACTTGCTAAAGAAACTCCATGTGCTTTTTTCTCTTCTGCTTTTAGGTTGTTGTTTTAACAATATTATACAAAAGTCATTCTGAGTATGCCAAAATATTTCAAACTTTTGCAAAGATTTTTTTGTGTTTTGAAGATTTGCCACAGTTAGTGAACTTATTTCCATGGGTTATTGATATTGAAGGAATCCTTATTTCTTTTCTGATCTCTGTCTCCATTTTATTTATATGGGAACTACTGGTCAATGGCATTTTGTGTTTTTATCTGATTCGCCTGAGGGTTTACCTTTAGAAAAGTCTTTCATCTTGCTGGTTTAAAAGAATTACAGTTTTCAAGATTCTGCTCAGAGTGTCCTTATGCATCTGGCTACAAGATTTGTATTGCTTCTAAAACCATCTGGACATACAGAGGAGATATAAGTATATTTTTTGCAATTGCTCTAACTGTTTCAGTGATATTTGAAATTCTGTGCAACATTTTTTATTTGGTTGAATTTATCACAGTTTTTCAGCCTGCATTTGTTAAAAAAACTCCATCTGCTTGCTACTGTACTGCTGTTATGTTGTTGTTTTAACAGTATTCTGCAAAAGCTTTTCTTAGTTTGCTGAAATGTTTCTAGGTTTTGCAAAGATTGTATGTGTTGTGAACATTTATCAGGGTTAGTTGATTTAATTCAAAGGACTCTTTATATTGCAGGAATGTTTACTTCTGTTCTGATCTTTGTCTCCATTTTATGTAGTTGGGAAATAATGTTTAATAGCTTTTTGTGTTTTTAAATGATTTGCCTGTGGGTTTAACTTTAGAAAAGTCTTTCATCTTGCTGGTAAAAAAGAATTGCATTTTATTTGATTCTGCTTGGAGCTTCCTTCTGTCTGTGGCTACACGATGATCTGAGTTTGCCAAAATATTTCCAAGGTTTACAAAGTTTTTTTGTGTTGTGAACATTTATTAGGGTTAATGAACTTATTTTCAAAGATTCCTAATATTGCAGGAATCCTTGCTTCTGTTATGATCTCTGTCTCTATTTTGTTTAGGTGGGTAATGCAGAACAATAGCTTTTTCTGTTTTTATCTGATTTGCCTGAGGGTTTAACTTTAGAAAAGTATTTCATCTGGCAGGTTTAAAAGGATTATAATTTCCAATATTCTGCTTTTTTTTTGCAATTGCTCTAACTGTTTCAGTGATGTTTAAAAATTCTGTGCAAGATTTTTTTTATTTGGTTGTATTCATCACTGTTTTTCAACCTGTACTTGTTAAAGTCCATCTGCTTTTTATTGTACTGCTTTAGGTTGTTGTTTTAACAGTATTCTGCAAAAGCTGTTCTGAGTTTGCCAAAATATTTCTAAGTTTTGCAAAGATTATTTTTCTGTTGTGAACATGTATCACAGTTAATGAACTTATTTCCAAGTGTCCTTAATATTGCAGGAATCCTTATTTCTATTCTCATCTCTGTTTCCATTTTATTTAGGTGTGAACTACTTGTGAATGGCTTTTGTGTTTTTATCTGATTTGGCTGGGGGTTTAATTTTAGAAAAGTCTTTCATCTTGCTGGTATAAAACATAAATTTTAGAAGATTCTTATTGCAGCGTCCTTGTGCTTGTGGCTGTACATCTGGAAATTCTAAGCTGATACAAGTATAATTTTTTTGCACTTGCTCTATCAGTTTCAGGAATATTTAATAATTATGTACTGTAGTAATTTATTTGGTTGAATTTACTACAGTTTTTCAGCTTGCACTTGTTAAAGAAATTCCATCTGTTTGTTACTCTACTCCTGTTAAGCTGTTTTTTTTAATATTCTGCAGAAGCTCTTCTGAATTTGCAAAAATATTTCTAAGTATTGCAAAGATTTTGTGTGGTGTGAAGATTTGGGTTCCTATTAAATGATTGAAGATACATTTGATCAAACCTGAAAGTAAGAAAAGGCAAACTAGTGAAGCAGCATATAAGCAAATTATCTCCCTGGGAAAGAAATTACTTGGCCAAATCCATTACTTTGCCATTTTTGTCACTGAAGTGCGATCTTGGAGTTGAAATATTTAAGTAGGGGGTGTTGTGGGTGAAGCCCCCAGTTTATGTAATGTTTTATAATTTTGTTGTTCTAAGCATTCAAGATTGTAAGCTTTTGCTTACATGGGTTCGATAAATCATTGTTTGCTTTTTTAAGCATTCGATGATTTAACATAGATCCGAACATTTAGCATGGTTGTTGAACATATTTCCAAAGATTCTTGATTTTGCAGGAATCCTTACTTCTGTGCTGATCTCTGTCTCAATTTTATTTTGGTGGGAATTAGTGGTCAGTAGCTTTTGGTGTTTTTATCTGATTGGCCTGAGAGTTTACTTCAGAAAAGGTTTCATCTTGCTGGTATAAAAGAATTACATTTTTGTAAATTTCTGCATGGAGCTTCCTTGTGCTTGTGGCTACAAGAGCTGGATTGCTTCTAAAACTAGCCGGAAACATTAAGCAGATATAAGTATATTTTGTGCACTTGCTATAACTGTTTTAGGTTTATTTAATAAGTATGTGTTGTATTTATTTATTTCTTTGAATTTCACTGCTTTTCAGCCTGCCCTTGTTAAAGAAACTCTAACTGCTTGTTACTGTACTGCTCCTATGCTATTTTAACAGTATTCTGCAAAAGTTGTTCTGAGTTTGCCAAATTATTTCTAAGTTTTGCAAATATTTTGTGTGTTATGAACATTTACCATGGGCAGTAAACTTATTTCCAAGGATTCTTGATATTGCAAAAATCCCTAGTTCTGTTCTGATCTCTGTCTCCATTTTATTTAGTCAGGAATTACTGTTCAATATATTTTTGTGTTTTTATCTGACAGACATGAGGGGGTTAACTTTAGAAAAATCTTTCATTTTGCTGATAGAAAAGAATTACATTTTGTAAGATTCTGCTCAGAGCTTCCTTGTGCCTGTATCTACAAAATTTAGATTACTTCTAAAACCATATGGAGATACAAATATGAAATAAGTAATTTGTTTTGCCCTTGCTCTAACTGTTTCAGTGATATTAAATAATTCTGTACTGCATTTATTTATTTTGCTGAATTTATCACTGTTTTGCAGCCTGCATTTGTTAAAGAAACTCCATCTGTTTTTTTACTATTCTGCTTTTATGTTGTTTTAACAGTATTCTGCAAAAGTTGTTCTGTGAATGCCAAAATATTTCTATTGCAAAGACTTTTTGTGTTGTGCACATTTGTCACAGCTAGTAAACTTATTTCCAAGGGTACTTGATGTTACAGGAATCCATATTTCTTTTCAGATCTCTGTCTCCATTTTATTAAGGTGGAACTACTGGTCAGTGGCTTTTTGTGTTTTTATCTGATTGGCTTGAGGGTTTAACTTTAGAAACATTTTTCATCCTGCTGGTATAAAAAATACATTTTGTGAGACTTTTCTAGGAGCTTTCTTGTGCTGGTGGCTACAAGACTTGGGTTGTTTCTAAAACAATCTAGAAATTCTAAGCTAACATAAGTATATTTTTTGCAGTTGCTGTAACTATTTCAGAGGTATTAGTAATTATATGGTACATTTATTTGGTTGAATTTGCCACAGTTTTTCAGCCAGCCCTTGTTTAGAAACTCCATTTTCTTTTAACTGTACTGCTCTTAGGTTGTTGTTTTAAAGTATTCTGCAAAAGCTGTTCTGAGCTTGCCAAAATATTTCTAAGTTTTGCAAAGATTCTGTATGTTGTGGACATTTACCAGGGGTAGTAAACTTATTTCAAGGATTCTTGATATTGCAGAAATCCTTACTTCTGTTCTAATCTCTGCCCCCATTGTATTTAGGTGGGAACAGCTGGTCAGTAGCTTTTTGTGTTTTTATCTTATTGGCATGACAGTTTGACTTTAGAAAAGTATTTTGTCTTGCTGGTATAAAATAATTACATTTTCTAAGGTTATGCTCAGAGCTTCTTTGGTCCTCTAGCTGCAAGATTTGGAATGCTTCTAAAACCATTTGGCAAAACAAAGGTTGCAGTTGCACTGTTTCATTGCTATTTAATAATTATGTGGTGCATTTATTTATTCTGTTGAATTTATCACTGTTTGGCAGCCTGCACTTGTTAAAGAAACTCAATCTGCTTGTTACTATACTGTTCTTATGTTGTTGTTTAACAGAATTCTGCAAATGCTGTTCAGAATTTTCCAAAGTATTTATAACTCTTGCAAAGTTTTTGTGTGTTGTGATCATTTATCAGGGTTAGTGAACTTATTTCCAAGGATTCTAGATAGTGCAGGAATCCTTACTTCTGTTCTGATCTCTGTCTCAATTTTATATAGGTGGAAAGTACTGGTCAATAGCTTTTGGTGTTTTTTTATCTGATTGGCAAGAGGGTCTAACTTTAGAAAAGTTTTTCATCTTGGTGGTATAAAAAAGATTCATTTTGTAAGATTCTGCTCGGAGCTTCCTTGTCCCTGTGGCTGCAAGATTTGGATTGCTTTGAAAATAAGTATACTTGTTTGCACTTCCTCTAACTGTTGAAGTGATATTCAATAATTACATGCTGCACTTATTTAATTGATTGAATTTCTCACTGATTTTCTGTCTGCGTTTGTTAAAGAATCTTCATCTTCTTGTTACTGCACTGCTATTGGGTTATTTTAACAGTATTCTGCAAAAGCTGTTCTGAGCTTGCCAAAATATTTTTAAGTTTGGCAAAGAATTTGTGTGTTGTGAACATTTAATAAGACTAGTGCAATTATTTCCATGGATTCCTGATATTGCAGGAATCCTTACTTCTGTTCTAATCTCTGTCTCCATTTATTTGCGTGGGAATTACTAGTCACTACCTGTTTGTGTTTTTATTTGACTGGCATGAGTATTTAACTTTAGAAAGCTCTTAAATATTGCTGATATAAAATAATGACATTTTCTAAGATTCTGCTCAAAGCTTTCTTGTGCCTGTAGCTACAAGATTTGGATTGCTTTTAAAACCATATGGAAATACAAGCATGATAGTAGTGTTTTTTATTTTTTTTGCTCTTGCTCTAACTGATTCAGTGATACTAAATAATTATGTGCTGCATTTATTTATTTGACTGACTTTATCAATGTTTTGCAGCCTGGAATTGTTAAAAAACTTCACCTGCTTGTTACTGCACCACTCTAAGGTTGTTGTTTTAACAGTATTCTGCAAAAGCTGTTCTGAGTTTGCTAAAATATATCTAAGTTTTGCAAAGATTTTGTGCATTGTGAACATTTATCAGGGTTAATTCCAAGGATTCTTTATATTGCAGGACCCTTACTTCTGTTCTGATCTTTGTCTCTATTTTATATAGTTGGGAAATAATGTTACATAGCATTTTGTGTTTTATATGATTGGCTTGAGGGTTTACCTTCAGAAAAGCCTTTCATTTTGCTGGTATAAAAGAATTACATTTTGTTTGATTCTGCTTGTAGCTTCCTTCTGCCTGTTGCTACAAGATCTTCTGAGTTTGTCAAAATATTTTGTAAGGTTTACAAAGTTGTTGTGTGTTGTGAACATTTATCAGGGTTAATGAACTTATTTCCAAGGATTCTTGATATTGCAGGAATCCTTACTTCTCTTCTGATCTCTGTCTCCATTTTGGTTAGGTGTGAAATACAGGTCAATAGCTTTTTGTGTTTTATCTGATTGACCTTAGGGTTAAACTTTAGAAAAGCCTTGTATAAAAATGTTTTGTAAGATTCTTCTTGGAACTTCCTTCTGCCTGTGTCTACAAGACTTGGATTGCTTCTGAAACTATTTAGGAATTCTAAGCTGATATAAGTATTTTTTGCACTTGCTCTGTTTCAGTAATATTAAATAATTATGTGTTACATTTATTTATTTGGTTCAATTTTCACAGTTTTTCAGCCAGCACTTGCTAAAGAAACTCCATCTGTTTTTATGGTAGTGCTCTTAGGTTGTTGTTTTAACAGTATTCTACAAAATCTGTTCTGAGTTTGCCAACATATGTCTATGCTTTGCAAAAATTGTGTGTGTGTGAATATTTATGAGGGTTAGTGAATATATTTCCTGGGATTTTGGATATTTCAAGAATGCTTAGTTCTGTTCAGATGTCTGTCTCTATATTATTTATGTGGGCACTACTGGTCAATAACCTTTTGTGTTTTTATCTGATTAGCCTAAGGGTTTAGCTTTCAAAAAGTTTTTAATCTTGCTGGTACAAAAACACAATCTGTGAGATTCTTCTTGGAGCTTCCTTATGCCTGTTGCTATAAGACTTGGCTTGTTTCTAAAACCATGTAGAAATTCTAAGCTGATATAAGTATTCTGCAAAAGCTGTTCTGAATTTGTCAGAATATTTCTGAGTTTTCAAAAGATTTTGTGTGTTATGAACATTTATCAGGGTTAGTGAACTTATTTCAAGGGATTATGGATATTTCAGGAATCCTTAGTTCTGTTCTGATTACTGTCTCCATTTTATTTATGCGGGAACTTCTGGTCAATAGCTTTTTTTTTTCTTTTTTTTTTTATCTGATTAGCCTGAGGGTTTAACTTTAGAAAAGTCTTTGATCTTGTTGGTATAAAAAATACATTTTTGTAAGATTCTTCTTGGACTTCTTTGTGCATATGGCAGCAAGATTTGGATTGCTTCTAAAACCATCTGGAAATGCAAAGCTGATACAAGTATATTTTTTGCAATTGCTCTTCCAGTTTCAGTGATATTTAAAAATTATGTGATGCATTTATTTATTTGCTTGAATTTATCAATGTTTTGCAGCCTGCACTTGCTAAAGAAACTCAATGTACTTTTTCCTCTTCTGCTTTTAAGTTGTTTTAACAGTATTCTGCAAAAGCCATTCTGAGTATACCAAAATATTTCTAAATTTTGCAAAGATTTTTTTTGTTTTGAACATTTACCTCAGTTAGTGAACTTATTTCCATGGGTTCTTGATATTGAAGGAATCCTTATTTCTTTTATGATCTCTGTCTCCGTTTTATTTAGGTGGGAACTACTGGTCATTGGCATTTTGTGTTTTTATCTGATTGGCCTCTGGGTTTAACTTTAGAAAAATCTTTCATCTTGCTGGTAGAAAAAAATGCATTTTGTAAGATTTTTTTTATAGCTTCTGTGTTCCTGTGGCTACAGTACTTGGACTACTTCTAAAACCATCTAGAAGTTCCAAGCTGACATAAGTATATTTTTTGCAGTCACTGTAATTATTTTATGTGCTGTCTTTATTTATTTGGTTGAATTTACCACAGTTTTTCATCTTGCAGTTGTTTAGAAACTCCATCTACTTTTTACAGTACTGCTTTTAGGTTGTTGTTTTAACAGTTTTCTTCAAAAGCTGTTCTGATTTTACGAAAAGATTTCTAAGTTTTGAAAATACTTTTTTCTGTTGTAAGCATTTATCACAGTTAGTGAACTTATTTCCTAAGGTTATTGATATTGCAGGAATCATTATTTCTGTTGTGATATCTGTCTGCATTTTGTTTAGGTGGCAACAACTGGTCAATAGCTTTCTGTGTTATTATCTGATTGGCCTGTGGGTTTAACTTTAGAAAAGTCTCTCATCTTGCTGGTATAAAAATATGTTTTGTAAGATTCCTCTTGAAACGTCCTTGTTCCTGTGGCTGCAACATTTGGATTGCTTCAGGACCCATCCATAAATTCTAAGCAAATAGAAGTATATTTTTTTTGCATTTGCTTTCACTATTTAAGTGATATTTAATAATTATGGGATGCATTTATTTATTTGGTTGAATTTATCACAGTTTTTCAGCCAGTGCTTGTTAAAAAGCTCCATCTGCTTTTTACTGTACTGCTCTTATGTTGTTTTAACAGTATTCTGAAAAAGCTGTTGTGACTTTGCCAAAATATATATTTATATGTTTGGCAAAGTTGTTGTGTATTGTAAACATTTATCAGGGTTAACAAACTTTTTTTCCAAGGATTATTGATATTGCAGGAATCCTTACTTCTTTTTTGGGCTCTGCCTCCATCTTATTTAAGTGGGAACTGCTGTTCAATAGCTTTTTGTGCTTTTATCTGATTGGCCTGACAGTTTAACATTAGAAAAGTCTTTCATCTTGCTGGTGTAAAATAAATACATTTTGTAAGATTCAACTTAGAGTTTTCTTGTGCCTGTGGCTACAAGATTTGAATTGCTTCTAAAAGCATCTGGAAATTCTTAGCTGATATTTGTGTAGTTTTTTGCACTTGCTCTAACTGTTTCACTGATATTAAATAACTCTGTGCTGCATCTTGCTGGTATAAAATAATTGCATTTTGTAAGATTCAGCTTGGAGCTTCCTTCTGCCTGTAGCTACAAGATGTTCTGAGTTTGCCAAAATATTTCTGAGGTTTACAAAAGGCTTTCATCTTGCTGGTATAAAATAATTATGTTTTGTAAGATTCTGCTCGGAGCTTCCTTGTGCCTGTGGCTGCAAGTCTTTGATTGATACTAAAACCATCTGGAAATACAAAGCTGATATAAGTATACTTTTTGCACTAGCTCTGTTTCAGTGCTATTTAGTAACTGTGCTGCATTTACTTATTTTGTTGAATTTATCACTGGTTTTTAGCCTGCACATTTTAAATAAACTAACTATGCCTGTTATTGTACTGCTCTTTGGTTGTTATTTTAACAGTATTCTGCAAAGGCTGTTTTGAGTTTGCCAAAATATTTCTAAGTTTTGAAAAGTGTTTGTGTGTTTTGAACATTTATAAGGGATAGTTAGTTTATTTCCAGGGGTTCTTGATATTCTAGGAATCCTTACTTCTGTTCTGATGTCTGTTTCCATTTTATGTGGATGGGAACTAATGTTGAATAGCTTTTTGTGTTTTCATCTGATTAGTTTGAGTGTTTAACTTTAGAAAAGTCTTTCTTCTTGCTGGTATAAAAGAATTGCATTTTGTTGCATTCTGCTTGGAGCTTTCTTCCGCCTCTGGCTACAAGATATTCTGAGTTTGCCAAAACATTTCTGAGATTTACAAAGTTTTTTTCCCATCCCTTTTAATAATACAATCTGACCTTTGACATTCTTTAACTTCCAACAAACTGATAACTTTATTCAACAGTAACAAACAAATTATAAAATTACATTCTTCACAGTATCCATCAGGGCAACATACTCACTCACCCCATCCAAATAAGCAGCATCCATGCACCACTCACTTATTCATATCAATCAACATCCTCCAGCTCACTTTATTCCCAAATCAACATCACAAATACCATCACCAAGAGGGAGAACACAAGAGGGTACTCCTACACCTCTTCTCCACTCTTCTCCACCACATACTCTATCTAGACAAATAAATGCAAATAAGAAAATGAAGGAGGGAGGGTTGCAAATTCATGCCAAAATGTGACACCACTTCCCCCAGTGCAGCAATATTAAATCTAAAACCCCTCCCCACTTCTACCTCACTTCTTCTAATTCCACCCACAATTAACACATTGTCACAGAGGCCCAAATGACTACCTACTACTATACTTAACCCTTCTATCCCTCAAAATAGTCCTGGACAAATTAGTTTGTCCCAAACTCCATTTGTCTTGTCCCCTTTTAATAATACACTCTGACACCAAATTGACATTTGACAACCTTTATTAACTTCCAACAAACTGATAACTTTATTCATCAGTAACAAACCAATGATAAAATAGCATCCTTCACAGCATCCATCAGGGAAGCATACTCACTCACTCACTCACTCACTCACTCACTCACTCACTCACTCACTCACTCACTCACTCACCCTGTCCAAATAAACAGTGTCTATGCACCAGTTGCTTATTCTTATCAAGCAGCGTCCTCCAGTTCACTTGATCCCCAAACCAATATCACCAAGAGGGGGAACAGAAAAGGACACTCCTGTCCCTCTTCTACACCAACCAGCCTGATCACAGGCTATTCTCCCTCCTTTACCCCAAAACATTCACTATACCCTCTAGAAATAATCTGAAATGTACAGTAACTAAATCTAAACCAATATCACTCAAATGCACACCATCAGATGTAAACCAAACCAAATCCCTGTCATCAAAATCCCAATGATCTATCATGTACATACCCAAACATCCTAACTGGAGTGCCAACCTGTGATTAACAGACCTGCAAGTATGCTCCAGAGCCAGAAAACTAGCAGTATTCCTCCATCTCAACCATGGCACTATCTCTGACCATACTATATACATGCCTGGGCACAGTGTTTGCAACCTGTGCAAATCTTTCCGTATCCTATCCACCAACTGCTTCTTAGAAATTATTCCCAAACCATTACCACCTAGGTGTATCACCAATATTCTAGGAAAACCAAGCTGAAACTTCAAAACCTCAGTTTGTTGCATAAGTTGAGACCCCCTCAAACCTCTAATCCCATACCAAATGACTGACCACCCTAATCATAATGATCCTAAATTCATTCCATCCTTCCTACATGCTGCCCTGTTTTACCTCAGTGAATATATGAATGGCCCAAAATGACAGTCTGCTTTCCTGAAAAACAGAGATGAGAGAAAAAAAATATTAATGCAGTGCAAACCATTATATAATATAGGATAAAAAGGTATTCAAAGACTATCTTCCCCACTCTTCTAATAACCTCAATGGATCTGCCTTCCATGTCATATCTGAAGACCTTCCAGTAAAGAATGAATACCCTGCAAGCTTCTCTGCTGGAAAACCCATACAACTCAAAGCCTTCCTTATGACCTCTACAAACTGCCTGCTCATTACCATCTGGCCCCCAATTAAACAAAATTCAAGTTGTGAGCACCACCTGCCTGAGTCCACATAAATTCTGTGGCCCAACCTACTGGACAAATGCCTGCATTCCTATCTCTTCTTAAAACTATCAATGTATCTTTCCCCAACTGATCTGTATTAGATCTCTTTAATGTACCTTTCCCCAACTGATCTGTATTAGATCCCTGTAACACAATGTGAAACACCCTTGAGCAAATCATTACATCCTTCCAAAGTAATGACCCTAATAGCTCTGATACAGAAAATGCTCCAAAATACATCCACACACTCCACATAACTTAATCAAATGAATCTTTCTCCTCTTCACCAAAGGTTCCAAAATATGCCTAGTTGAGGGCCAACATGTATCCAAGTTCCAACCATCTAGTCTTCCCCAACCTCTCGACATACGACCCACAGTCCATGACTTAGTGAAGTCATGCAACCCGGCCACCTGCGCAAATATAATAATAGCCACCAAATCCACCTTAACTGTTGGCATTGGCCTTACTTGCCCCCAAAGCCTAGCCAAGTAATGAAGCAGCAACTCCTCCAAACACACCCCTTATTCTTCAGGTAGTTGCATAATAAATTTATCAGATTTGTAAAGTGCTCTACCATATGCCTTCCTTGTGGAAACTGATGATGATTGCTCCACCAACCTCCTGGTTACATCAAGCCAAGACACCACACCTCATCTGGCACAACCACCAGTGACTCCTCCTCCTGACCCAGAGCCAATTGTCAAAATCTGGAAAATTGAAATCAAGACAAACTGTCAGCAGTCACATTACTCACTCCAGCCACATGCACCCCTGTGAATAAAAAAATAATTATCAAACTCTGCAAGACCAACTTACGTACAAGTAACAGCAACATTTCAGATCTTGCAGTCTTCCTCTGCAACACCTGCACCACTACCATGTTGTCCAAATGAAAAAGTGCTGTTTCCCTGCAGTTTCTCCATCCAAATTGGCATTAGCTCTAAAAATGGAACATCCCTTCTCAACTTCTCCATCCAATCTGTTGGCCATTGAGCAGTGAACCATTCACCTTCAGTGATATTTGAAATTCTGTGCAACATTTTTTATTTGGTTGAATTTATCACAGTTTTTCAGCCTGCATTTGTTAAAAAAACTCCATCTGCTTGCTACTGTACTGCTGTTATGTTGTTGTTTTAACAGTATTCTGCAAAAGCTTTTCTTAGTTTGCTGAAATGTTTCTAGGCTTTGCAAAGATTGTATGTGTTGTGAACATTTATCAGGGTTAGTTGATTTAATTCAAAGGACTCTTTATATTGCAGGAATGTTTACTTCTGTTCTGATCTTTGTCTCCATTTTATGTAGTTGGGAAATAATGTTTAATAGCTTTTGTGTTTTTAAATGATTTGCCTGTGGGTTTAACTTTAGAAAAGTCTTTCATCTTGCTGGTAAAAAAGAATTGCATTTTATTTGATTCTGCTTGGAGCTTCCTTCTGTCTGTGGCTACACGATGATCTGAGTTTGCCAAAATATTTCCAAGGTTTACAAAGTTTTTTTGTGTTGTGAACATTTATTAGGGTTAATGAACTTATTTTCAAAGATTCCTAATATTGCAGGAATCCTTGCTTCTGTTATGATCTCTGTCTCTATTTTGTTTAGGTGGGTAATGCAGAACAATAGCTTTTTCTGTTTTTATCTGATTTGCCTGAGGGTTTAACTTTAGAAAAGTATTTCATCTGGCAGGTTTAAAAGGATTATAATTTCCAATATTCTGCTTTTTTTTTGCAATTGCTCTAACTGTTTCAGTGATGTTTAAAAATTCTGTGCAAGATTTTTTTTATTTGGTTGTATTCATCACTGTTTCTCAACCTGTACTTGTTAAAGTCCATCTGCTTTTTATTGTACTGCTTTAGGTTGTTGTTTTAACAGTATTCTGCAAAAGCTGCTCTGAGTTTGCCAAAATATTTCTAAGTTTTGCAAAGATTATTTTTCTGTTGTGAACATGTATCACAGTTAATGAACTTATTTCCAAGTGTCCTTAATATTGCAGGAATCCTTATTTCTATTCTCATCTCTGTTTCCATTTTATTTAGGTGTGAACTACTTGTGAATGGCTTTTGTGTTTTTATTTGATTTGGCTGAGGGTTTAATTTTAGAAAAGTCTTTCATCTTGCTGGTATAAAACATAAATTTTAGAAGATTCTTATTGCAGCGTCCTTGTGCTTGTGGCTGTACATCTGGAAATTCTAAGCTGATACGAGTATAATTTTTTTGCACTTGCTCTATCAGTTTCAGGAATATTTAATAATTATGTACTGTAGTAATTTATTTGGTTGAATTTACTACAGTTTTTCAGCTTGCACTTGTTAAAGAAATTCCATCTGTTTGTTACTCTACTCCTGTTAAGCTGTTTTTTTTAATATTCTGCAGAAGCTCTTCTGAATTTGCAAAAATAGTTCTAAGTATTGCAAAGATTTTGTGTGGTGTGAAGATTTGGGTTCCTATTAAATGATTGAAGATACATTTGATCAAACCTGAAAGTAAGAAAAGGCAAACTAGTGAAGCAGCATATAAGCAAATTATTTCCCTGGGGAAGAAATTACTTGGCCAAATCCATTACTTTGCCATTTTTGTCACTGAAGTGCGATCTTGTAGTTGAAATATTTAAGTAGGGGGTGTTGTGGGTGAAGCCCCCAGTTTATGTAATGTTTTATAATTTTTTTGTTCTAAGCATTCAAGATTGTAAGCTTTTGCTTACATGGGTTCGATAAATCATTGTTTGCTTTTTTAAGCATTTGATGATTTAACATAGATCCGAACATTTAGCATGGTTGTTGAACATATTTCCAAAGATTCTTGATTTTGCAGGAATCCTTACTTCTGTGCTGATCTCTGTCTCAATTTTATTTTGGTGGGAATTAGTGGTCAGTAGCTTTTGGTGTTTTTATCTGATTGGCCTGAGAGTTTACTTCAGAAAAGGTTTCATCTTGCTGGTATAAAAGAATTACATTTTGTAAATTTCTGCATGGAGCTTCCTTGTGCTTGTGGCTACAAGAGCTGGATTGCTTCTAAAACTAGCCGGAAACATTAAGCAGATATAAGTATATTTTGTGCACTTGCTATAACTGTTTTAGGTTTATTTAATAAGTATGTGTTGTATTTATTTATTTCTTTGAATTTCACTGCTTTTCAGCCTGCCCTTGTTAAAGAAACTCTAACTGCTTGTTACTGTACTGCTCCTATGCTATTTTAACAGTATTCTGCAAAAGTTGTTCTGAGTTTGCCAAATTATTTCTAAGTTTTGCAAATATTTTGTGTGTTATGAACATTTACCATGGGCAGTAAACTTATTTCCAAGGATTCTTGATATTGCAGAAATCCCTAGTTCTGTTCTGATCTCTGTCTCCATTTTATTTAGTCAGGAATTTCTGTTCAATATATTTTTGTGTTTTTATCTGACAGACATGAGGGGGTTAACTTTAGAAAAATCTTTCATTTTGCTGATAGAAAAGAATTACATTTTGTAAGATTCTGCTCAGAGCTTCCTTGTGCCTGTATCTACAAAATTTAGATTACTTCTAAAACCATATGGAGATACAAATATGAAATAAGTAATTTGTTTTGCCCTTGCTCTAACTGTTTCAGTGATATTAAATAATCCTGTACTGCATTTATTTATTTTGCTGAATTTATCACTGTTTTGCAGCCTGCATTTGTTAAAGAAACTCCATCTGCTTTTTACTCTTCTGCTGTTAGGTTGTTTTTATAACAGTATTCTGCAAAAGCTGTTCTGTGAATGCCAAAATATTTCTATTGCAAAGACTTTTTGTGTTGTGCACATTTGTCACAGCTAGTAAACTTATTTCCAAGGGTACTTGATGTTACAGGAATCCATATTTCTTTTCAGATCTCTGTCTCCATTTTATTAAGGTGGAACTACTGGTCAGTGGCTTTTTGTGTTTTTATCTGATTGGCTTGAGGGTTTAACTTTAGAAACATTTTTCATCCTGCTGGTATAAAAAATACATTTTGTAAGACTTTTCTAGGAGCTTTCTTGTGCTGGTGGCTACAAGACTTGGGTTGTTTCTAAAACAATCTAGAAATTCTAAGCTAACATAAGTATATTTTTTGCAGTTGCTGTAACTATTTCAGAGGTATTAGTAATTATATGGTACATTTATTTGGTTGAATTTGCCACAGTTTTTCAGCCAGCCCTTGTTTGGAAACTTCATTTTCTTTTAACTGTACTGCTCTTAGGTTGTTGTTTTAAAGTATTCTGCAAAAGCTGTTCTGAGCTTGCCAAAATATTTCTAAGTTTTGCAAAGATTCTGTATGTTGTGGACATTTACCAGGGGTAGTAAACTTATTTCAAGGATTCTTGATATTGCAGAAATCCTTACTTCTGTTCTAATCTCTGCCCCCATTGTATTTAGGTGGGAACAGCTGGTCAGTAGCTTTTTGTGTTTTTATCTTATTGGCATGACAGTTTGACTTTAGAAAAGTATTTTGTCTTGCTGGTATAAAATAATTACATTTTCTAAGGTTATGCTCAGAGCTTCCTTGGTCCTCTAGCAGCAAGATTTGGAATGCTTCTAAAACCATTTGGCAATACAAAGGTTGCAGTTGCACTGTTTCATTGCTATTTAATAATTATGTGGTGCATTTATTTATTCTGTTGAATTTATCACTGTTTGGCAGCCTGCACTTGTTAAAGAAACTCAATCTGCTTGTTACTATACTGTTCTTATGTTGTTGTTTAACAGAATTCTGCAAATGCTGTTCAGAATTTTCCAAAGTATTTATAACTCTTGCAAAGTTTTTGTGTGTTGTGATCATTTATCAGGGTTAGTGAACTTATTTCCAAGGATTCTAGATAGTGCAGGAATCCTTACTTCTGTTCTGATCTCTGTCTCAATTTTATATAGGTGGAAAGTACTGGTCAATAGCTTTTGGTGTTTTTTTATCTGATTGGCAAGAGGGTCTAACTTTAGAAAAGTTTTTCATCTTGGTGGTATAAAAAAGATTCATTTTGTAAAATTCTGCTCGGAGCTTCCTTGTCCCTGTGGCTGCAAGATTTGGATTGCTTTGAAAATAAGTATACTTGTTTGCACTTCCTCTAACTGTTGAAGTGATATTCAATAATTACATGCTGCACTTATTTAATTGATTGAATTTCTCACTGATTTTCTGTCTGCGTTTGTTAAAGAACCTTCATCTTCTTGTTACTGCACTGCTGTTGGGTTATTTTAACAGTATTCTGCAAAAGCTGTTCTGAGCTTGCCAAAATATTTTTAAGTTTGGCAAAGAATTTGTGTGTTGTGAACATTTAATAAGACTAGTGCAATTATTTCCATGGATTCCTGATATTGCAGGAATCCTTACTTCTGTTCTGATCTCTGTCTCCATTTATTTGCGTGGGAATTACTAGTCACTACCTGTTTGTGTTTTTATTTGACTAGCATGAGTATTTAACTTTACAAAGCTCTTAAATATTGCTGATATAAAATAATGACATTTTCTAAGATTCTGCTCAAAGCTTCCTTGTGCATGTAGCTACAAGATTTGGATTGCTTTTAAAACCATATGGAAATACAAGCATGATAGTAGTGTTTTTTATTTTTTTTGCTCTTGCTCTAACTGATTCAGTGATACTAAATAATTATGTGCTGCATTTATTTATTTGACTGACTTTATCAATGTTTTGCAGCCTGGAATTGTTAAAAAACTTCACCTGCTTGTTACTGCACCACTCTAAGGTTGTTGTTTTAACAGTATTCTGCAAAAGCTGTTCTGAGTTTGCTAAAATATATCTAAGTTTTGCAAAGATTTTGTGCATTGTGAACATTTATCAGGGTTAATTCCAAGGATTCTTTATATTGCAGGACCCTTACTTCTGTTCTGATCTTTGTCTCTATTTTATATAGTTGGGAAATAATGTTACATAGCATTTTGTGTTTTATATGATTGGCTTGAGGGTTTACCTTCAGAAAAGCCTTTCATTTTGCTGGTATAAAAGAATTACATTTTTGTTTGATTCTGCTTGTAGCTTCCTTCTGCCTGTTGCTACAAGATCTTCTGAGTTTGTCAAAATATTTTGTAAGGTTTACAAAGTTGTTGTGTGTTGTGAACATTTATCAGGGTTAATGAACTTATTTCCAAGGATTCTTGATATTGCAGGAATCCTTACTTCTCTTCTGATCTCTGTCTCCATTTTGGTTAGGTGTGAAATACAGGTCAATAGCTTTTTGTGTTTTATCTGATTGACCTTAGGGTTAAACTTTAGAAAAGCCTTGTATAAAAATGTTTTGTAAGATTCTTCTTGGAACTTCCTTCTGCCTGTGTCTACAAGACTTGGATTGCTTCTGAAACTATTTAGGAATTCTAAGCTGATATAAGTATTTTTTGCACTTGCTCTGTTTCAGTAATATTAAATAATTATGTGTTACATTTATTTATTTGGTTCAATTTTTCACAGTTTTTCAGCCAGCACTTGCTAAAGAAACTCCATCTGTTTTTATGGTAGTGCTCTTAGGTTGTTGTTTTAACAGTATTCTACAAAATATGTTCTGAGTTTGCCAACATATGTCTATGCTTTGCAAAAATTGTGTGTGTGTGAATATTTATGAGGGTTAGTGAATATATTTCCTGGGATTTTGGATATTTCAAGAATGCTTAGTTCTGTTCAGATGTCTGTCTCTATATTATTTATGTGGGCACTACTGGTCAATAACCTTTTGTGTTTTTATCTGATTAGCCTAAGGGTTTAGCTTTCAAAAAGTTTTTAATCTTGCTGGTACAAAAACACAATCTGTGAGATTCTTCTTGGAGCTTCCTTATGCCTGTTGCTACAAGACTTGGCTTGTTTCTAAAACCATGTAGAAATTCTAAGCTGATATAAGTATTCTGCAAAAGCTGTTCTGAATTTGTCAGAATATTTCTGAGTTTTCAAAAGATTTTGTGTGTTATGAACATTTATCAGGGTTAGTGAACTTATTTCAAGGGATTATGGATATTTCAGAAATCCTTAGTTCTGTTCTGATTACTGTCTCCATTTTATTTATGCGGGAACTACTGGTCAATAGCTTTTTTTTCTTTTTTTTTTATCTGATTAGCCTGAGGGTTTAACTTTAGAAAAGTCTTTGATCTTGTTGGTATAAAAAATACATTTTTGTAAGATTCTTCTTGGACTTCTTTGTGCATATGGCAGCAAGATTTGGATTGCTTCTAAAACCATCTGGAAATGCAAAGCTGATACAAGTATATTTTTTGCAATTGCTCTTCCAGTTTCAGTGATATTTAAAAATTATGTGATGCATTTATTTATTTGCTTGAATTTATCAATGTTTTGCAGCCTGCACTTGCTAAAGAAACTCAATGTACTTTTTCCTCTTCTGCTTTTAAGTTGTTTTAACAGTATTCTGCAAAAGCCATTCTGAGTATACCAAAATATTTCTAAATTTTGCAAAGATTTTTTTTGTTTTGAACATTTACCTCAGTTAGTGAACTTATTTCCATGGGTTCTTGATATTGAAGGAATCCTTATTTCTTTTATGATCTCTGTCTCCGCTTTTGTTTAGGTGGGAACTACTGGTCATTGGCATTTTGTGTTTTTATCTGATTGGCCTCTGGGTTTAACTTTAGAAAAATCTTTCATCTTGCTGGTAGAAAAAAATGCATTTTGTAAGATTTTTTTTATAGCTTCTGTGTTCCTGTGGCTACAGTACTTGGACTACTTCTAAAACCATCTAGAAGTTCCAAGCTGACATAAGTATATTTTTTGCAGTCACTGTAATTATTTTATGTGCTGTCTTTATTTATTTGGTTGAATTTACCACAGTTTTTCATCTTGCAGTTGTTTAGAAACTCCATCTACTTTTTACAGTACTGCTTTTAGGTTGTTGTTTTAACAGTTTTCTTCAAAAGCTGTTCTGATTTTACGAAAAGATTTCTAAGTTTTGAAAATACTTTTTTCTGTTGTAAGCATTTATCACAGTTAGTGAACTTATTTCCAAAGGTTATTGATATTGCAGGAATCATTATTTCTGTTGTGATATCTGTCTGCATTTTGTTTAGGTGGCAACAACTGGTCAATAGCTTTCTGTGTTATTATCTGATTGGCCTGTGGGTTTAACTTTAGAAAAGTCTCTCATCTTGCTGGTATAAAAATATGTTTTGTAAGATTCCTCTTGAAACGTCCTTGTTCCTGTGGCTGCAACATTTGGATTGCTTCAGGACCCATCCATAAATTCTAAGCAGATAGAAGTATATTTTTTTTGCATTTGCTTTCACTATTTAAGTGATATTTAATAATTATGGGATGCATTTATTTATTTGGTTGAATTTATCACAGTTTTTCAGCCAGTGCTTGTTAAAAAGCTCCATCTGCTTTTTACTGTACTGCTCTTATGTTGTTTTAACAGTATTCTGAAAAAGCTGT
The DNA here is from genome assembly GCF_019279795.1 of Protopterus annectens. Taxonomy (NCBI): domain Eukaryota; kingdom Metazoa; phylum Chordata; order Ceratodontiformes; family Protopteridae; genus Protopterus; species Protopterus annectens. Next base: position 1,326,439,675 of record NC_056744.1, read on the forward strand.
TGTGACTTTGCCAAAATATATATTTATATGTTTGGCAAAGTTGTTGTGTACTGTGATCATTTATCAGGGTTAACGAACTTTTTTTCCAAGGATTATTGATATTGCAGGAATCCTTACTTCTTTTTTGGGCTCTGCCTCCATCTTATTTAAGTGGGAACTGCTGTTCAATAGCTTTTTGTGCTTTTATCTGATTGGCCTGACAGTTTAACATTAGAAAAGTCTTTCATCTTGCTGGTGTAAAATAAATACATTTTGTAAGATTCAACTTAGAGTTTTCTTGTGCCTGTGTCTACAAGATTTGAATTGCTTCTAAAAGCATCTGGAAATTCTTAGCTGATATTTGTGTAGTTTTTTGCACGTGCTCTAACTGTTTCACTGATATTAAATAACTCTGTGCTGCATCTTGCTGGTATAAAATAATTGCATTTTGTAAGATTCAGCTTGGAGCTTCCTTCTGCCTGTAGCTACAAGATGTTCTGAGTTTGCCAAAATATTTCTGAGGTTTACAAAAGGCTTTCATCTTGCTGGTATAAAATAATTATGTTTTGTAAGATTCTGCTCGGAGCTTCCTTGTGCCTGTGGCTGCAAGTCTTTGATTGATACTAAAACCATCTGGAAATACAAAGCTGATAGAAGTATACTTTTTGCACTAGCTCTGTTTCAGTGCTATTTAGTAACTGTGCTGCATTTACTTATTTTGTTGAATTTATCACTCGTTTTTAGCCTGCACATTTTAAATAAACTAACTATGCCTGTTATTGTACTGCTCTTTGGTTGTTATTTTAACAGTATTCTGCAAAGGCTGTTTTGAGTTTGCCAAAATATTTCTAAGTTTTGAAAAGTGTTTGTGTGTTTTGAACATTTATAAGGGATAGTTAGTTTATTTCCAGGGGTTCTTGATATTCTAGGAATCCTTACTTCTGTTCTGATGTCTGTTTCCATTTTATGTGGATGGGAACTAATGTTGAATAGCTTTTTGTGTTTTCATCTGATTAGTCTGAGTGTTTAACTTTAGAAAAGTCTTTCTTCTTGCTGGTATAAAAGAATTGCATTTTGTTGCATTCTGCTTGGAGCTTTCTTCCGCCTCTGGCTACAAGATATTCTGAGTTTGCCAAAACATTTCTGAGATTTACAAAGTTTTTTTCCCATCCCCTTTTAATAATACAATCTGACCTTTGACATTCTTTAACTTCCAACAAACTGATAACTTTATTCAACAGTAACAAACAAATTATAAAATTACATTCTTCACAGTATCCATCAGGGCAACATACTCACTCACCCCATCCAAATAAGCAGCATCCATGCACCACTCACTTATTCATATCAATCAACATCCTCCAGCTCACTTTATTCCCAAATCAACATCACAAATACCATCACCAAGAGGGAGAACACAAGAGGGTACTCCTACACCTCTTCTCCACTCTTCTCCACCACATACTCTATCTAGACAAATAAATGCAAATAAGAAAATGAAGGAGGGAGGGTTGCAAATTCATGCCAAAATGTGACACCACTTCCCCCAGTGCAGCAATATTAAATCTAAAACCCTCCCCACTTCTACCTCACTTCTTCTAATTCCACCCACAATTAACACATTGTCACAGAGGCCCAAATGACTACCTACTACTATACTTAACCCTTCTATCCCTCAAAATAGTCCTGGACAAATTAGTTTGTCCCAAACTCCATTTGTCTTGTCCCCTTTTAATAATACACTCTGACACCAAATTGACATTTGACAACCTTTATTAACTTCCAACAAACTGATAACTTTATTCATCAGTAACAAACCAATGATAAAATAGCATCCTTCACAGCATCCATCAGGGAAGCATACTCACTCACTCACTCACTCACTCACTCACTCACTCACTCACTCACTCACTCACTCACTCACTCACTCACTCACCCTGTCCAAATAAACAGTGTCTATGCACCAGTTGCTTATTCTTATCAAGCAGCGTCCTCCAGTTCACTTGATCCCCAAACCAATATCACCAAGAGGGGGAACAGAAAAGGACACTCCTGTCCCTCTTCTACACCAACCAGCCTGATCCCAGGCTATTCTCCCTCCTTTACCCCAAAACATTCACTATACCCTCTAGAAATAATCTGAAATGTACAGTAACTAAATCTAAACCAATATCACTCAAATGCACACCATCAGATGTAAACCAAACCAAATCCCTGTCATCAAAATCCCAATGATCTATCATGTACATACCCAAACATCCTAACTGGAGTGCCAACCTGTGATTAACAGACCTGCAAGTATGCTCCAGAGCCAGAAAACTAGCAGTATTCCTCCATCTCAACCATGGCACTATCTCTGACCATACTATATGCATGCCTGGGCACAGTGTTTGCAACCTGTGCAAATCTTTCCGTATCCTATCCACCAACTGCTTCTTAGAAATTATTCCCAAACCATTACCACCTAGGTGTATCACCAATATTCTAGGAAAACCAAGCTGAAACTTCAAAACCTCAGTTTGTTGCATAAGTTGAGACCCCCTCAAACCTCTAATCCCATACCAAATGACTGACCACCCTAATCATGATGATCCTAAATTCATTCCATCCTTCCTACATGTTGCCCTGTTTTACCTCAGTGAATATATGAATGGCCCAAAATGACAGTCTGCTTTCCTGAAAAACAGAGATGAGAGAAAAAAATATTAATGCAGTGCAAACCATTATATAATATAGGATAAAAAGGTATTCAAAGACTATCTTCCCCACTCTTCTAATAACCTCAATGGATCTGCCTTCCATGTCATATCTGAAGACCTTCCAGTAAAGAATGAATACCATGCAAGCTTCTCTGCTGGAAAACCCATACAACTCAAAGCCTTCCTTATGACCTCTACAAACTGCCTGCTCATTACCATCTGGCCCCCAATTAAACAAAATTCAAATTGTGAGCACCACCTGCCTGAGTCCACATAAATTCTGTGGCCCAACCTACTGGACAAATGCCTGCATTCCTATCTCTTCTTAAAACTATCAATGTATCTTTCCCCAACTGATCTGTATTAGATCTCTTCAATGTACCTTTCCCCAACTGATCTGTATTAGATCCCTGTAACACAATGTGAAACACCCTTGAGCAAATCATTACATCCTTCCAAAGTAATGACCCTAATAGCTCTGATACAGAAAATGCTCCAAAATACATCCACACACTCCACATAACTTAATCAAATGAATCTTTCTCCTCTTCACCAAAGGTTCCAAAATATGCCTAGTCGAGGGCCAACATGTATCCAAGTTCCAACCATCTAGTCTTCCCCAACCTCTCGACATACGACCCACAGTCCATGACTTAGTGAAGTCATGCAACCCGGCCACCTGCGCAAATATAATAATAGCCACCAAATCCACCTTAACTGTTGGTATTGGCCTTACTTGCCCCCAAAGCCTAGCCAAGTAATGAAGCAGCAACTCCTCCAAACACACCCCTTATTCTTCAGGTAGTTGCATAATAAATTTATCAGATTTGTAAAGTGCTCTACCATATGCCTTCCTTGTGGAAACTGATGATGGTTGCTCCACCAACCTCCTGGTTACATCAAGCCAAGACACCACACCTCATCTGGCACAACCACCAGTGACTCCTCCTCCTGACCCAGAGCCAATTGTCAAAATCTGGAAAATTGAAATCAAGACAAACTGTCAGCAGTCACATTACTCACTCCAGCCACATGCACCCCAGTGAATAAAAAAATAATTATCAAACTCTGCAAGACCAACTTACGTACAAGTAACAGCAACATTTCAGATCTTGCAGTCTTCCTCTGCAACACCTGCACCACTACCATGTTGTCCAAATGAAAAAGTGCTGTTTCCCTGCAGTTTCTCCATCCAAATTGGCATTAGCTCTAAAAATGGAACATCCCTTCTCAACTTCTCCATCCAATCTGTTGGCCATTGAGCAGTGAACCATTCACCTCCAAAAATACCTCCATCCTGATACATCCTGCTGTATCCATGAACAATTGCAGTTCTCCTTGACCTACCCAATCTGTCTGCCAAGAAACACCATTGAAATGCTTCAAAAAGGATAACCAAACCAAGTCATCTTGAACCAACTTGCTAACTCTAACACAATGGTATTTACTCTTTCCTCCTTTCAATAAAAAGGCAACTGACAAGCAAAAAGTACATCCTGGATAGACATCCCAGTGTGCAAAACTCAGGAGCCCCAAAAGCTCCATGGCCATCTGTATGCATACCTTATTCTTAATCACCACTGCCCTAATCTTCTCCTTCAAACTGTGTATTTTATCCATAGGTAAACAAAGCAACTGATGCCCTGCATCCACTAGTAATCCTAAAAAATCCAAAGCTTTGGCTGGGCCTTCCAACTTGTGCTGAGCCAGTGGAACCTCCAACTCATCACACATCCCAAGAAATGCTTGCAATCCAGTGTATGTTTCTTCAAATCCCTCACCCACTAACAAAAAGTTATCTAAGTAGTGTACCACCCTCTGTGTACTGACCTGCTGCTGCCACACCCAATGAAGAATTGTACTGAATTTCTCAAAAGTAGCACAGGCTATGGAGCATCCCATTGGCATGGCCTTGTCGAAATAAAATTTGCTCCCTACTACCATGCCCAGTAAAGGGCACTTGTCCTCCCTCACTGGCAACAAGTGAAACGCAGATTCAATATCCACTTTAACTAACCAAGGATCCTTAAACTCCCAGATAATCTTCACAGCGTCATCTAAGAATGCATAACTGACTTTAACATCCTCAAATGAAATTAAACCATTCACTGAATGCCCCACCAGGTATGATAAATGGTGAACCACCCTAAATTTGCCAAACACTTTCTTTGGAAATAAACCAATGGAGAAACCTTGCAACTCTGAAAAGGATGGCTGTCAGAAGGTCCCAACAACATACCCATCTGCCGCTCCTTCTCTAAGAAATGCAGCAAAATATCCTCCTTACCCTTTACCAATCACAAATTCCTACAAACCAAACCATCCATCCCATCTTTCCAATAGCCAACCACAGCGCTAACCCAACACTACCGCCTCCATCTTCCCACTATCACACCTCCTCAACTAACATGCACAAGCATACCTTACCTATGCTCACTGCATGCACTTTCCTTGCATATCTTACATCCTACCAAAGCTCCATCATTCCCCCACTCAACCACTACCACTGTACTACTACTCACACCACCACTCATGTCTCACCCTCAATCAGCTCCCCTCCCACCAACTCAAGAACCATCCCTTTGCACCCCCAACATATTCTACCAACAATATTACTCAAACATAAAGCATCCCTACAACTTAACATAGTAACCCTCCCACCATACCTATTACCCACAGAGCACAAAATTATAAAGTTTCCCTTATAAACAAAGACATTCAAAAACTGAGAAAACGAATAACCTCATGCATATCAAAACTAGCCCTAAGTGGAGACATCCACCCCAACCCTGGCCCTACCATCTCCAACCCCAATCCTCATAATCAGACTAGAAACCACAACTTTTCCCATATTACAGCCAGTAGAAAGCCAAGTTACTTCCTTCTACTAAGCCTAAATATTAGAAGTATATCCAACAAATTCCATGAACTCCATGCCACCATAGACTTGTACTTCCCAGATATAGTCATCCTGACAGAAACCTGGCTAAAACCTCATATTACCAGTGAGCAAATACTCCCTAAAGGTTATGGCATACTAAGAGTAGACCGGCTAAACAAGAAAGTAGGCAGTGTAACTATAATATTTAAACAGCATCTAAACATCCAGATTTTAAAATCATCAGCTCCGCAAATAGGCAATGAATAAATAATATATACCAACCTCAAAATAAACCAAAACAAAACCATCAACATAATTGGATGCTACTTCCCACCTGGCCAAAACATCCCTCCACTAAAAAACCTCCTCAGCTGGTCTACCCATCATCTTCCCCAAGAAGCTATCATTTTAGGTGATTTCAATTTTGACTGGCAATCCTATTCTGGCAACCATCCAACCCATCATGCAAACCTTTATGACATCATCCAACAAGTCCAGTCGCCAACCAGGATAAATAAAAACTCCAGCAAGCACACTACCCTGGACTGGATACTAGTCAGTAAGAGCCCCCAGTCATATATAACAGGCTGCTTATCAGATAGCCTCAGTGATCACTCCCCAACATTCCTACTCAAAAAATAGCTATACCAAGCTAAACCTGTCATCTACCATCAAATACGTAAAAAAACTAAACTTTAACCCACTCACATTCATCTCATCCCTCAAAGAATGTAACTGGCATCCTCTAAAGTACCTCAGTCTTGATGACGCAGTTGAATTTTTTAAAACTACCTTCCTGAGCATCCTTAATTACCATGCCCCCATAAGACTTTCCAAAATCAAAGCACAACCCTCCCCTTGGCTACAGAAAACCACCAAGTCAGAAATGAAAAACAGGGATAAAGCCTGGGAACACTGGCGCAAAACCAAAACCCCCTCAACTAGACAGAAATTCCTAGAACTACGCAATAGAGTCAAAAAGCTAATAAAACAGGACAAATTCCAATACTACCAGTCTGCCCTAGACTCCTCCCAACACAGCCCAAACAATACTGGTCCTCCATAAACTCCATCCTCCACCCAGGTAAAGGCAGTACACCTCCTCCTAACATCCCTCACTCCTCAGAAAATATTGCTACCTCATTCAACACATACTTCACACAAACCATACTATCACTAGCTAAACAACACAACCCCCCTCCCCTCCAACCCACACCTTCAACTAGTAATCTCCCCACTGCCTTCTCTTTTTCTCCTGTACCTACCTCCAACATAAAAAAACTCTTAACTAAACTTAAGCCCACCAAATTAGTAGCAGACAACCTCCCAAGTGAATACCCACAAATCGCAGCTGATGCTCTGGCCTACCCAGTATCCATCTTGATTAACCGATCTCTGTCAGAAAGTTACGTTCACACACTGTGGAAAGTTTCACATATAATTCCCCTCCACAAAGGTGGACCCCCCACAGAACTAACCAATTACCGCCCCGTAGCTATTCTCTCTCCACTCTCCAAAATACTAGAGAGATGCATACACTCTCAGGTCTCAGACTACCTCCTTACTAACAACCTCCTTTCCAATACTCAGCATGGTTTCCGACCAAACCATAGCACCACCACTGCCTTACTCTCCTTTACTAACACTATCTTTCAGCATAAAAACAATGGCTATCTCTCCTCTGCTACTTTCCTAGACCTATCTAAAGCATTTGACATGGTCCCACACAAACAACTTATCTCTGTCTTCAATAAACTATCCTTCTCACAATCAGTCACCAACTGGTTTCAGAGTTACCTGTCTGACTGCCAACAATCAATTGTATGGCAGAATGACATATCTCCCCAACTACCTGTCTCCATAGGGGTTCCCCAAGGATCCATCCTTGGACTCCTACTCTTCTCTGTTTTCACCAATAATATAGCCACTGCCACCAAACATGGCACACTCCTACAATACGCAGATGACTCAACCATCATCTGCTCAGCCCAGTCCCTACCCAAACTGCAAAATGTCACACAGGAAGCCTTTTCCTCTGCTAAAACTTGGTTATCCGATGCCCAATTAATACTTAACCCAAACAAAACTAAACTACTCATCTTCCAACCCACCAAACATACTCCAAACAACTCTCACTTTAACATCACAGCACCGCTATATACCCAACTGAACACACCAAATTGCTAGGAGTGGAAATAGACAATAAACTAAAATTTGACATTCACATATCCATGACCATAAAAAAAGTCCACAAAAAACTAGGAGCATTATACAGAAATAAGCAACTTCTCAACAAAGCATCAACGATTTCAATAGCAAATTCCCACCTTATCTCCACCCTACTTTATGCCTCTCCAATATATACCAACCTAAGGCAATGCAATCTAAACAAGCTAGAAACCTGCTACAACAAAGTCATCAAATTCACCACAGGGGCATCCTACTGTAGTCACCACTGTCTCTCACTTGCTGAACTGGGCTGGCTTGAACTCCCTCACCTCCTTCAATGGTATCAACTCTCACTCGTCCACAAACTAGTAAACCATCCACTAAATGTCCCATCCCTCCAGAATCTACTCCAACCCTATCGCACCACCACACCACTAAGATCCAGCAACAAAAATCACTTGCAGATCACTAAAGCCAATAACTCTGCTGGTGAAGCACTTTTCTCTTGCACCGTAGCCAAATTATGGAACTCCCTCCCACCCACAATTACCTCCTGCCATGATGCACCCACTTCAAAACTTTGTTAAAAGCGCACCTAAAAACATGCTGGCTATGTCCTTGCAGCTCCCACTCTAATATCACCCACCCCATCCAACCACTACCTGTCTTTCCACTCCACTAACTACCTTGATTATAGCAAGCTCAGATGCTCATAAGCCTAGTACGTATTATACAGCAGGAACTTCTTATTGTAACATTTGTTAATATCTGTTATGTACTTCACAGATAAAGATTATAGTTGCCTACTGATGTACTATGTTCTTCATCTGTAAATATGTTGTAAGTAATTGCTATGTAAATTGTTAATCGCTATGTAATCCAGTATAACTACTGTCTGTTTATTTTAACTGTGGAACTTTTATCCCCGGGCCTCCACTGAAAATGGACCTACAGGCACTCAGACACTCCCAGTCAACAAATATAAATAAATAATAAATAAATAAATAAAATGCCCACCACCCTTGATTTAATGGAAAACCCCCTGAGTAAAGCATTCAATTATTTCTTCTTTAAGAGCAACACTGGGAAATTGCTGTAGCATAGTCCACAACACCTCCACCTTAATGGGGGAATGTGACACCTGCCCTTCCTCTTGCCTTCTTAAAGGATGCTGCAGCCCATAATCCTCAAAAATTGCCTCTACCTCTAATGCTTTGAAACTCTTGTGAAGAAAAAAGGCCCCCCTTCAGTTGACAATTTGCTTGGATTAATTGGATTAACCGCTCATTGCTCACAGTGAATCACTGCATGATTCTCTGTACACTTAGAACACATGTGCGGAAACTTACCCCCCAACCAAGAACAATTTCCTGTATTGAAGGCCCAACATACAGGAAAATTAATACTGTGGAAAGAAATAGCCACGGAATTGTTATGACTAGGCTTGTAGGGCCAATAGCCTAATACCAACCTATGAACCTATACTCCTACATCTTCTCCCCATGTCTTTCCTCCTCTAGCACTCTCTCAAGGTTGTCCATCATGGTAGCTAACCAAATGTCTGGATGACGGACCTCCCAGCGAAGTGAGTGATCAACTGCTTTCCTCTTCCAGAACCTCTGATCATACTATAAGCAGGCATTCCCAGGCCTCAAATGCTTAGCCTCTTGAATTGTCAAAAAATAACCAAACAGGGGCAATGCTAGGGATGTATCCTTCTCTAACAGAACAGCTGTTTTGTAAACAAACCCCACTACCCAGTTATTCCATGCCCTGGGATGCAGCCTACCTATCCCCCTCCTCCCTAATTCTGCTAAGGCAGCCAACAGATCTTTCCAGATTTTCTCTTTAACTGTCAATGGAATGTGGGGAGTTAGGAAAACTACCCCCATTCCTTGCCCCAACATCTGTGTAACTAACCAATTACTAACCAATCACCAGGCCATATGCTAAAATCAGAACCCACCTCTGAAATTATACCCATACTGCCCAATGATGCAGCACTGTCATCCCTAACTGCCTCCTCCAAGTTTGTCTCCTGACACTCCTGTGCGTCCCCCATAGCCCTCACCATATCCTCCAAACCCTGGCAAAGCCCATCCTCAGATGTTTTGCCATCATTCCTAACAGGTCCCAGAACTACCCTCCTTAACTGAACACCCAATGCCAAATCATTACCTGATGCTCCATCTGGAGTCATTCCTGACATTGATGCCTCGACTGCTGCCACCTCTCTCAGTCGTCATTGTCTCTTCCCTCAAGTCAAGAACTTGGTCCTCCCTGTTGGACATCATCTCTTTTGACTGTCTGTCCCAGCCTGGTTCTGTGCCATGGAATCAGCATTAGGCACCTCTTGAAATAATTTTTCAGCATGCACCACAATGGCCTCCCAGTGACATCATAGGCTGTGTATGTTAGACATTTGCAATAAAAGAATGATCATTAAGATGTGAATAAATCAGAAACCTATATCAGTTAGAATTGCAAAAAAAAAAAAAAAAAAAAAAGAAAAAGAAAACACACTCTGAATTGCAGCAGTCTACAACAGATGACTGGCTGAAAATCTTTTATTATTACATTTTGAGAAAATGTACTGAGCTTCAGTTTGCCCTCAAAGTTTACTTTTGTTAAATACTGCTGAGATCATGTATTTTACTCACCAGCAACATCCCACTTCATCTTTGAGTTTGGGGACAATACAAGATGAAGGAGAAGAGTATAACATTATGTCCCCTGCATACCATCTATTTGTGATGCATACTCTCCTCCACCATGCCACTTCATATCTGTCAGCAACCATTCATGTTTGCATTAAAAAAAAAAAAAAACTTCTCCACTACCTGCACTAGCCCCCCACTCACACATCCTCACAGTAGCAGTAACTGTGACAGCCCCTGACCAAAACAAGCTTAAAGAACATCAAAGGACAAGGGCTCCTGGTCCAACTGTGCATGCACAGCAACAGAAAACCAGCACCACTACTCATCAGACAGTGAAAAGGCCCCTGTGCCTCACAGAAACCAGCCGCACACCACGATGCACTGCAGTTAAACATTAAAATCAGAATTACCAGGCCTATATCATCTACCCCCACCACTGGTGCCCACCGACTATCCCACCAATGACAACAAGGTCTTGACTGTCTTCAGTCATCCATCATGGCAGGAGTCCTGAAAAGCCAGTACCAAGTGAAACGATTTTGCACACCAACATGGGGACAAACGGCTGCCTTCCACCACCTTCCAAACTAGTGAAAAGACCCAGGAAAAGCTTCACAAGCAAGGACCAGTTAGCAATGAATGAAACCGGTGGGAAGCCCCCCCCCCCCACGACTATCACTGTACCAGGAAACATGAAGAAACTAACTGAAAATTTAAACAGGTACCGTACAAGTTTTTTTTTTTTTTTTGTTAATAGTAATTTGCCACAGTAGCAGGTATGTTAACATGGGAACACAAGACATAACTGCACAGTCTGTAAGCTACCAGTTGACACATGCATAAATCCCCCATTAACCAACAGCCACAAATGTTGTATGCACAATTATTTAACAGACTGAGCTATTGAGCCACTGCTAAACAAACAACCCCATTAATAAATTACAAACCCCTCATACAACAACATACCAGTACCTGCTTAAAGTAGTTCAAGTCTTACCTACACTCCTGTACCTGCAGGTATCTTTGCTGTTGCAAACTCATGCCAAAATGTGACACCATTTCCCCCAGTACAGCAATATTAAATCTAAAAACCCTCCCCACTTCTACCTCACTTCTTCTAATTCCACCCACAATTAACCCATTGTCACCCAAAGCCCAAATTACTACCTACTATCCATATAATAAACCCTTCTATCCTTCATTACCCCTCCTCCCTACAACCTTATTCTAAACTTCCTAAAAATGATCCTGGACAAGTTTGTTTGTCCCAAACACCATTTGTGTGTTATGAACATTTATCAGGGTTAGTGAACTTATTTGCAAGGATTCTTGATATTGCTACAATCCTTACTTCTGTTTTGAACTCTGTCTCCATTTTCTTAGGTGGGAAATACAGGGCAATAGCTCTTTGTGTTGATATCTGATTGCCATGACAATTTAACTTTAGAAAAGTCTTTCATCTTGCTGGTATAATTTTTTTTGCAAGATTCTTCTCATAGTTTCCTTGTGCCTATGGCCACAATATTTAGATTGCTTCTAAAACCATCTGGAAATACAAAGCTGATATAGGTATTCTTTTTTTGCAATTGCTGTGTTTCAGTGATATTTAATAACTGTGCTGCATGCACTTATTTTGTTGAATTTATCACTGCTTTTCAGCCTGCACTTGTTAACGAAACTCTGTCTGCTTTTTCCTGTTCTGCTTTTAGGTTATAGTTTTAACAGTATTTTTCAATAGCTGTTCTGACTTTGCAAAAATATTTCTGAGTTTTGCAAAGATTTTTTCGTGTTGTGAACATTTATCTAGGTTAGTGAACTTATTTCCAACGATTCTTGATATTGTTGGAATCCTTACTTCTGTTCTGATCTCCATCTCCATTTTATTTAGGTGGGAACTACTGGTCAATAGCTTTTTGTGCTTTTATCTGACTGTCCTGAGGATTTAACTTTATAAAAGTCTTTCATCTTGCTGCTATAAAAAATACATTTTTGTAAGATTCTTCTTGTACTGCCTTGTGCCTGTGGCTACAAGACATGTATTGCTTCTAAAACCATCTTGGAATTCTAAGCTTATATAAGTATAATTTGTTTGCACTTGCTCTAACTGTTTCAGTGATATTCAACAATTATGTGCTGCATTTATTTATTTAGTTAATCACATTTTTTCAGCCTGCACTTTTTAAAGAAACTCCATCTCCCTTTTAATGTTCTGCTCTTAGGTTGTTGTTGTAGCAGTATTCTGCAAAAGCTGTTCTGAGTTTGCCAAAATATTTTTCAGTTTTGCAAAGATTTTGTGTGTTGTGACTGTTTATCAGGGTTAATGAAGTTATTTCCAAGGGGTCTTGATACTGAAGAAATCCTTAGTTCTGTTCTGATCTTTTTCTCCATTTTGTTTCATCGGACAATATTGGTCAAAAGCTTTTTGTGTTTTTATCTGATTGGTGTGACAGTCTAACTTTAGAAAAGTCTTTCATCTTGTTAGTAAAAAAGAAATATATTTTCTAAGACTCTCCTCAGAGCTTCATTGTTCCTGTGGCTGCAAAATTTGGATTGCTTCTAAAACTATCTGTAAATACAAGGTGATATAAGTATATTTTTTGTACTTGCTCTAATTGTTTCATTGAAATTTAAAAATTCTGTGCTGCTTTTATTTGGTTGAATTTATCACTATTTGCCAGCCTGCACTTGTTAAAAAAACTCCATCTGCTTGTTACTGTACTGCTCTTAGATTGTTGTTTTAATGATATTCTGCAAAATCTGTTCTGATTTTGCCAAAATATAAGTTTTGCAAAGTTTTTGTATATTGTGAACATTTATCAAAGTTACTGAACTTATTTCCAATGATTATTGATATTGCAGGAATCCTTACTTCTTTTCTGGGCTCTGTCTCAATTTTATTTAAGTGGGAACTGCTGTTCAATAGTTTTTTGTGCTTTTATCTGATTAGTTTGATGGTTTAACTTCAGAAAAGTCTTTCATCTTGCTGGTGTAAAATAAATACATTTTGTAAGCTTCTACTCAGAGCCTCCTTGTGCTGTGGCTACATGGTTGGGATTGCTTCCTAAAGCATCTAGAAATTCTTAGCTGATATAAGTATAGTTTTTTGAACTTGCTCTAATTGTTTCACTATTATTTAATAAATCTGTGCTGCATCTTGCTGGTATAAAAGAATTTAATTTTATAAGATTTTGCTTGGAGCTTCCTTCTGCCTGTAGCTATAAGATGTTCTGAGTTTGCCAAAATATTTCTAAGCTTTACAAAAGTCTTTTATCTGGCTAGAATAAAATTATTACATTTTGTAAGATTCTGCTCGGAGCACCCTTGTGCCTGTAGCTACAAGATTTTGATTGCTTCTTAAAACATCTGGAAATGCAAAGGTGATAGAAGTATATTTTCCACTACTTATAACTGTTTTATTAATATTTAATAATTATGTGCTGCATTTACTTATTCTGTTGAGTTTTAACAGAATTCTGCAAAGTTTTTTTGTTTTTTTGAAAATTTATCAGGGATATGTTATTTCCAAGGGTTCTTGATATTGCATAATCCTTACTTCTGTTCTGATTTTATGTAGGTGGGAATTAATGTTCAGTAGCCTTTTTTGTTTTTATCTGATTGGTCTGAGTATTTAACTTTAGAAAAGTCTTTCTTCTTGCTGGTATAAAAGAATTGCATTTTGTAATATTCTACTTGGAGCTTCCTTCTGCCGGTGGCTACAAAATGTTCTGAGTTTGCCAAAATATTTTGAACATTTACAAAGATGTTTTGTGTTGTGAACATTTATCAGGGATAATGAACTTATTTCCTAGGATTCTTGATAATGCAGAAATCCTTAGTTCTGTTCTGATCTCTGTCTCCATTTTATTTAGGTGGGAACTACTGGTCAACAGGTTTTTGTGTTTTTATCTGATTGGCATAACATATAACTTTAGAAAAGTCTTTAATCTTTCTGGCAAAAAAAAAATACATTTTCTAAGGTTCTGTCTCCATTTTGCTTAAGTATCATAAGTTCATAGGTTGGTACTAGGCTATCAGCCCTAGGGCCTATACAAGCCTAGCCATAACAAATCCCTGGCTACTTTTTCCCACACTATTCAAGTACTTGTTAATAGCTATTTGTGTTTTTATCTGATTGGCCTGAGGGTTTAACTTAAAAAAAAAGTATTTCTTCTTACTGGTATAAAAAATACATTTTGTAAGATTCTTCTAAGAGCTTCCTTGTGCCTGTGGCAACAAAACGTGGACTGATTTTCAAACCATCTAGAAATTATAAGCTGATATCAGCATACTTGTTATTGCCCTTCCTCTAACTGTTTCAGTGATATTTAATAATTATGTGCTGCATTTATTTATTTGGTTGATTTTATCACCATTTTTCAACTAGGATTTGTTAAAGACACTCCATCTGCTTTTTACTGTATTGCTCTTATGTTGTCATTTTAACAGTATTCTGCAAAAGCTTTCTGAGTTTACAAAAGCTTTCTGAGTTTGCCAAAATATTTCTATGTATTGCAAAGATCTTACATCTTGTGATCATTTTATCAGGGTTAGTGAACTTATTTCCAAGGATTGTGGAAATTTCTGGAATTCTTAGTTATGTTCTGATCTCTGTCTATGTTATTTAGGTTGGAGCTACTGGTCCATTGCTTTTTCTGTTTTTATCAGAGTGGCCTGAGGGTTTAGCTTTAGAAAAGTATTTCATCTTGCTGGTATAAGAATACATTTTGTAAGACTTTTCATGGAGCATCCTTGTGCCTGTGGCTACAATACTTTTATTGCTTAAAAAAATTCTGGAAATTCTAAGCTGACATAAGTATAATTTTTGAACCTGCTCTGTTTCAGTGATATTTAGTAATGTGGTATTGAATAATTATTTGCTGCATTTATTTATTTGGTTGAATGTATTACAGTTTTTCAGCCTGCACCTGTTAAAGAAACTCCACCTGATTTTACTGTACTGCTCTTAGGTTGTTTTACCAGTATTCTGCAAACGCTGTTCTGATTTTGCCAAAATATTTTTAAATCTTGCAAAGATATTTTGTGTTGTGGACATTTATTAGGGTTAGTGAACTTATTTCCAAGGACTCTTGATATTGCAGGAATCCTTACTTTTGTTCTGATCTTTGTCTTCATTTTATTTAGGTAGGAACTACTTGTCAATAACTTTTTGTGTTTTTATTTGATTGGCATAAAAGTTTAACTTTAAAGTAGTCCTTCATCTTGCTTGCAAAAAAAGAATTATATTTTCTAAGATTTTGCTCAGAGCTTCCTTGTTCCTGTGGCTGCAAGATTTGGATTGCTTCTAAAATCATCGGGAAATGCAAAGGTGATATAAGCATATTTTTGCACTTGCTCTGTTTCAATACTATTTAATAATTCTGTGCTGCATTTATTTATTTGGATGAATTTCTCACCGTTTGCCACCTTGCACTTAAACTCCATCTGCCTGTTACTGTACTGCCCTTAGGTTGATGTTTTAACTTTATTCTGCAAAAGGTATTCTGAGTTTTCTAAAACTGTTACTGAGGTTTGCAAAGCTTCAGTATGTCATGAACATTTATCAGTGTTAGTGAGCTTATTTCCAAGGATTATTGATCTTGCAGGAATCCTTACTTCTGTTCTGATCTCTGTCTCCATTTTATGTAGATGGGAACTAATGTGCAATACCTTTTTGTGTGTTCATCTGATTGGTCGGAGGGTTTAACATTAAAAAGTCTTTCATCTTGCTGGTATAAAAGTATTGCATTTTGTAGGATTCTGCTTGGAGCTTCCTACTGTTTGTGGTTACAAGATGTTCTGAGTTTGCCAAAATATTTCTAACATTTATAAACTGTTGTGCTTAGTGAACACTTATCAGGGTTGGTGAACTTATTTCCCAGGATTCTTAATATCCCACAATCCTTACTTCTGTTCTGATCTCTGTCTCCATTTTTAGGTGGGAAATACAGTTCAATAGCTTTTTGTGTTGTTATCTGACTGGCATTACAGTTTAACTTTAGAAAAGCCTTTCATTGTTCTGGTATAAAAGAATTACATTTTTCAAGATTCTGCTTAGAGCTTCATTGTACTTGCTACAAGATTTGGATTGCTTCTAAAACCATCTGGAAGTACAAAGCTGATATACGTATATTTTTTTTTTTGCAATTGCTCTAACTGTTTCAGTGATATTTAATACTTCTGAGGTGCATGCACGTATTTGGTTGAATGTATCAATATTTTTTAGTCTGCACTTGTTATTGGAACTCCATCTGCTTTTTACTGTACTGTTTTTAGGTTGTTGTTTTAACAGTATTTTGCAAAAGTTGCTCTGAGTATGCCAAAATTTCAGTTTTGTAAAGATGTTTTTTTTTTTCTGATGTGAACATTTAACAGGTTTAGTGAATTTATTTTTGAGGATTCTTGATATTGCAGGAACCCTTATTTCTGTTCTCTTCTCTGTCTCCATATTATTTAGGTGGGAATTATTGATCAATAGTGTTTTGTGTTTTAATCTGATTGCCTGAGGGTTTAACTTTAGAAAAGTTTTTCATTTTTCTGACATAATAAAATATGTTTTGTAAGGGGAGCTTCCTTGTGCCTGTGGTTACAAGACTTGGCTTGGTTCTGAAACCATCTGGAAATTCTAAGCTGATGCAATTATGTTTTTTTTTTTTTTTTGCACTTGCTCTAACTGTTTCAGTGATATTTAGTAATTATGTGTTGCATCTATTTACAGTGGATATAAAAAGTTTACATGTCCCTGTTAAAATGTCAGGTTTTTGTGATAAAAAAAGGAGACCATAGTAAATAATTTCAAAACTTTCCCCCACATTTAATGTGGCCTATAACATGTACAATTCAATTGAAAAACAAACAAATCTGTTAGGGGCAAAAATACAAAAAATAAAAATGATACAATAAGCTGGTTGCATAAGTGTGCATACCCTTAAACTAATACTTTGTTGAAGCACCTTTTGATTTAAATACATCATTCAGTCTTCTTGGGTAGGAGCCTATCAGCATGGCACATCTTGACTTGGCAATATTTGCTCACTCTTCCTTGAAAAAGCACTTTAAATCTCTCAGATTGCGAGGGCATCTCTTGTGCACAGCCCTCTTCAGGTCACCCCACAGATTTTCTATTGGCTTTAGATATGGGCTCTGACTGCGCCATTCCAAAACTTTAATTTTCTTTTGGTGAAGCCATTCTTTTGTTGATTTGGATGTATGTCTGGGGTCATTATCATGTTGAAAGGTGAAATTCCTCTTCATCTTTAGCTTTCTAGCAGACACCTGAAGGTTTTGGGCCAAAAGTGACTGGTATTTAGAACTGTTCATAATTCCCTTCACCTTGACTAAATCCCCAGTTCCAGCTGAAGAAAAGCAACACCAAAGCATGATACTGCCACCAGCATGCTTCACCATGGGGATGGTGTTCTTTTGGTGATGCTAAATGTTGTTTTTGCACCAAACGTACCTTTTGGAATTGTGACCAAAAGGTTCAACCTTGGTTTCATCAGACCATAACACATTTTCCACATGCTTTTGGGAGACTTGATGTATTGTTTTGCAAATTTCAGTCAGGCCTGGATGTTTTTCTGTTTAAGAAAAAGCTTCTATCTTGCAAACCTACCCCATAGCCCAGACATATGTAAATATGAGAGATTGTTGTCACATGTAGTACACAACCAGTACTTGCCAGAAATTCCTGCAGCTCCTTCAGTGTTGCTGTAGGTCTCTAGGCAGCCTCCCTGACCAGTTTTTATCTTGGGCAGGATTCACGAAGCCTCTGTGTAAGAGTTACAAGGCTTACACGGAGGCTGCAGTTAAACGGTGTGATGTCAGCATGTCATGCATATGCGTGAGGGCATGCTGAATCAGACCTAAGGCTAACACGGTCCATGGAAGACAGTAGGGGGCATGTCCGTAGGGTGAACCCTGCAAATGGACACGCCCCCAGAAGAGTAAAAGTCCCGGAAGTAAACCGCCATGACAGAGTCCGTGTAAATGTGAATAAACACAACACAACACATGCCCCCACAGACTATGAACATAAAATGTATAAATGAACATCTTATATTTTTTTTTATAAGTTGTAAAGATGTTTGCCCGTGAGTGCGCTCGTTTGCACGGGCGTGCCCGGCGCTTAGCCACAGTTAGCAGTCAGTGAAAAAGCATATAAGAACTAAATATGCAAAGTAAGCCAAGAAGCAATAGCGTAGTGGTAGAGACGTCGGCTGAAGAAGAGGCAGTCATGGTTCGAGCCCCCACAACATCAATTTTTATTTTTAGTGAAATAAGCACGAAACAAGTCCCTGACATATATGTACATATATAAAATTATATTTTATGTAAAATGTAACGAAATGGGCCATGTATTTTGAAGAAATGTGAGATAAAAAAATTAAAAAAAAAATGTGAATTGTGCCCATAGCTGAGCTACAGTCTAACAAGTTGAGGATATCTGCTTGTAGGTGAGCAGTGTTTTAACAGGTGTAAAATGAGTGCCCGGGGTTGAGCAGCATTTTAACATGCTGAAACTGTGTGCCCATAGCTGAGCTGAGCGTAATATGCATGCTGACAGCCAAATGACGTGTAAACTGACGTAACCCGTTTGCGTGGAGCTGCATACCGCACCAACAAGCTAACCGATGGGCAACGTTGAGCAAGCTGTATCAAAACTGCCTTTACACAGACACACCTCCTAGCCTGTCTAGACAGTCATAAAATATAAAAAGCAATGGCCAGGATCGAACCCAGGATACCATGCACTATAGTCAAAGTACTGAACCACTAAACCATGACAGTTGCACTTCGAAATGCAGTAATAGCATATATATAGGAATGAATAGAAAGAGGAGCATGACAAAGCAGGTTTTGTGAAGCTGATAAAATTCCAAAATGGCCAATCACAGATAAGTGCGGGAAAAACGGCATATATAAGCCCCATAGGCGGGAATACACAGCATAACCGGTTGTAGAACTGACTTGCAGCCAGGATGTCAGGTGTAGGTGAGGGTAGTTGCTTCCGAGCACAGAGGTGGGTTGTTGAGGAGTCCAAATATATGGTTTGGCTCCTCGTCCATGATCATGAGGCCCAACTCATGCAGGGCCAGGTCCTGTGGGGAGCATATAGGGCTGAGGCGTGGGACCGGTTGGCTCATGATCTCACCAGTGCCACAGGAATACCAAGGACTGGTGAGCAGGTCCGTCACCACCATGCGGACCTGAAGAGATGGAAGCAGGACCAACTGAACCGTTGGATCTAGGAGGCCCAGCAAATGCCCAATGCCCCACTACTGAGTAAGTTACATGCAATTATTTATGTAAGAAATTAACCTAGCTGATATTATGGAGATGTGTATTCCAATATTACTTTATTTATATTACAGCTGCAGGTGTCCTATGGCGATAGGCTGGTGCGGTTGTGCCACCAGGCAGGTCAGTAATTCTCTCCCTGTAACTGTAAATAAATATATAAGTATGACAGTTAGCAAAAGAGTGCAGTGTAGTCACTAATTAATAAAATGTGCAAGTAACAGTGTAAGAGGGTTTGCAAGTATTGCTTGTTTACAAAAGTGTGATGCAGCCTGTAATCCAAACATAAAAATGAAACAAGTCTCAAATAAAGATGTCCCACCTGTAATATAATAGTACATAACCTGCAGCAGGCTGAAAAGTACAGCTGCAGAAGCTGAGTAAAACACATGTGATAACTATATCCCTGTTGAAATACAGAAACATGACATAAGTGAGACTGTTGGAAAGGATTGTTATAACTACAGGTAAAACATGTCAATAAAGCCTGGAATTAAGTACCATCCTGAATTGTAAAAATAAAACAAGTGAGAGACTGTGAGAAAGAGGTATGAATCCACCAATAAAGTAGTAATAACTCCTGAATAAAGTATACTGCAGTCAGTACAGAATGAAATGAATGTGACAGGCAGAACCAAACAGTAACGTGTTGAAAACAGTACTGCAGCTGGAATGTGTGTCCCAAAATCTGGATATGTTGCTCTCAGTCTGCAATATGCAGATAGTATGGTTGTCTGAAATACCAAACATCCACAGTTGTCTATAGCTATATAAAGCAAATGTAGCAGGATGATGTAGCAGGATGATGTAGCTGAACAGAGCCAGATATGAATGTGTATGAATAAAAATGAAATGTATATTGATGTAGCAGTAACATTCCTATCACCAACCTGAAGTAGTTATCACATAGGAAACTGTAGGCAGAACTGTAGTGTGTATATATCTGCAGCTAGTAGAAATGTACAACATATGTATTGGTATTTGAAGTTGTTAATTAAATTTTCTTCACCCTACCCTATAACCACATATAATCCATCCCACGTGAAATTGGTATGTGCAATCACAATTAACACCCCTGGACATTTGTACTGTTGGTTCATATATATTTGCATGTACGTTGATGCTTCTGCCCTGTTCATACATCCAAACCGGATGGCCTGTTGCCATCAATCAACCCTGCATGTTGTTGGATTGTGTATTGCTGTTCAAATTATGCATGTGTTATGCTTGCTGTTCAATGGCTTGAATATATGGGTGTTTGGTTAATGGGAATACTAATGCATGCTGTTACAACTAATTGTGAATGGTATTGTACGTTACTAACCCAAACTGTCATAACATAATGCAAAACATAGGACGACAGGGAAGGCGGGTTCCAGCGGACCCACCTCTCCCTCCTCAGCTGGCGAGTGCACCTGGCAGTAGTGCCCAGGCCGGACCCTTCTCCGGTGGCCCTGTGCCACCTGCGGGTGGAAGCGCTGCAGGGGATGGGGCTCATCCCCCCTCTGCAAGCGTGGCCAGAGGAGAACATCCACTCACCCTCCTTAGTGTCCAGACTGTGGTGCATAGGGAGATCCGGCACGCTGTGCTTGGGCCCCTATGCCAGCTTGAGGCACGGGTGGCACAACTCATGGGCGTGCCTGCTGCCTGACCTACACAGCCCCCAGCACAGCCCTGTCCTAGGCAGTGAAGGCACAGTGGCAACTGCCCTTGGGTGGGGATCTCAGTTCCACTGTTGCCTTCTGTGGACTCATGGGCTCGAGATATCCAAACATCCATCCCCGTCAATTGTGTAACCCCCCCACATGTGTCATACACCGCCCCTGTATGCGTCTTGTTTGTCTTGCCTGTTAACCTACCCAACCTACCTCCCCAGCTATACCGACTTCCTGTACCTGACATACCACTCTCACCTGAAAAAAAAAAAAGGGCACTCTGTACCCACAAAAAAATTACGCCCCATACATAGCTGCCCATTTTGCACACATGTCTGCTGGACATGTAAACTGTCAATTACAATTGGCTGTACAAAAAGTATTATTGTTGTCCTTACACCTCTCTCAGGGGTGGAAGGTTTCAAATGTCACACCAAATTACAAACATATGCACAGCTGTTGCTGATGAAGAAATGGGCAGCTATGGGCCTTACCTACATCCCTCCTGCAAAACCCGAGCTTGTTCCCCTACTGTCCTACTCTCTTTGTGTCCCCTTTTTCACCACTTTCCTGTCTCCCCATTTTCATTTCTTTCAAAGAAATTAGTGCAGGTGTGTGCAAGAGTAAGAACTTTTAAGCAGTTGTAAGCAGGTATGCTCTTGTGTGCGCTTAGCTACGCGTGTGTGCGCAGTGCTAAACGCCAGTGCACATTTGTGAGCTCCGCACAAACCAGCGCTAACCCGCTTACAACTGCTTAAAAGTGCCTTAGTCACTCTGAATGACAAGGCCTGTAGTCTGCTCAAAAGCAAAATAAAATCCCACTGTCAGTCCCGAACCCAGGACCTTGGAAACAGTAATCTGCATGACTTACCACTACGCCATGACTGCTATATAAGGACATTGTGCTACAATAAATATATCATGCAATAGTAGGAATGAATGTAAAGGGAATATAGGATGTGTAGTACACAAAGCATGTCATGTACATTTACTGTTAAATGTAGTGGATTTCTATAATAGTAGTGTGTGAACAGAAACAGCCATGCTAGTTGGTAGCTAGTAGGTAATAATGTCACTGTAGCACCTTGCAAGCCACACACATACTCACAGCAGGATAATCACTTCCCATACCCACAACCTCTTACAGCAAGACATCTGGACTAAGTAATAAAAAATGTGGAGCAAAGGCCCAAAAACAGGGACACATTTCAAGTATTGCTCCGACAAACTTAGACAGTTGAGAGAGTAACAGGTTTTGCATTATTTTGGATTTTTGGAAGGGTACGAAGTCTGAAACTGAAATGTTTGTCACTATAGTCTGACTTGAGCCCTGAGTGATTTGCCAGAAAAAGCTGTTTTATGAGATATGGACCAAAATATGAGGCAAAAATGTGGACATCCTGCAAATATCTGTACACTTGAGAGGTATGACTCTGCCATATTTGAATAGTTAAGAGCCTAGACATAGCAACAGTGACTGAGTTACAGGGATGCCCCACAGACTCCCTGTGAAATGTACAAACAGTAGGCAGGAAAGTGTTACAACACATGCAATGGTAACTATGAAGTACTGAAAGTATGCACCACTTGCATGGCTGAAATAGTGTAGTAATACATATGCTCATGCTAACCCACAGTCACAACTGCAGAATACCAGACAATTTAATGGGTGTACCCCACTGATATGTACCATTCCATGAGGCAGATAAAAGATGCACCTGAGAGTCTCTGGGGCCTGCTCAGCAGCATACTCAAATACCCTAATAGATGTCAAGGCCACACCATGGCCAGACCACACTGCATGCAGTAACACCCTAGCAGATATAGCAAGCATTCCAAGGTGTGAATGTACATGGAAAATAGGAAAGCCACAGCAACACACTACAGTCAAGACACCTAGCAGGCATACAAGTAGTGAATGTAAAGGGCAAATATTGAAGCCATAGCAACAAAGTGCAAGAGCCACTGCTATATACCAGTCACACCACATGTCCCACAGGAAAGCACACACACCCACATTAACAGTAGTAGTAGTCTTAGGTGTCAGTGTACATACACACTTAGTACAGGAAACTGGAGAAATGAATGGAGAAATGTTAATCTACAACACAGCTGGAGATATGAAAGAGATACTAACCTTTACACTCACAGAACAGTGTCCACAGCATACCAGCATGGTCCCTGCCCTTAAAATCTGAAAGGGCTATGCCTATCTCACATACCTTTTTATAGCACTGTCCTGAAATCACAGTGAGAACTGCAATCAGTACACAACTGGCTGCATGCAATTAGCAAATGCTGGCTAACAATTGGTGCAGAGGCCATCACATGGACATATGCAGATACCTACAAAAGCATGCTGTACTCCCAGTCCACACATGCAATACTTTCATTGCACCCTCTGGAGGTAGGGAGAGAGAGAGAGAGAGACAGAGAGAAAAAACACAAACAAAAACACTTATTAACAAAACCTACTAGAAAGCTGTCATCTGTCAACTGGAGCAGCAGCAGGACACCGATCCAAAAGGAAACGCAAGCAGCTGTGACAAACACAGGTAATGTAAAGTAATACTTTAAAAGCCTACATACTGTGAACCCTCCATATGTGTCATTGGTCTGTATCTATATGTATATGAAAATGTGCATAGGGCAGGGGACATACAGCAACTATCAGTG
Organism: Protopterus annectens; assembly: GCF_019279795.1. Taxonomy (NCBI): domain Eukaryota; kingdom Metazoa; phylum Chordata; order Ceratodontiformes; family Protopteridae; genus Protopterus; species Protopterus annectens. Next base: position 1,326,463,691 of record NC_056744.1, read on the forward strand.
AAGGCTGTACATACATATGTATGTGAGGGCATCTATGTGCACATATCAATGTAGGTTGAATGTAGGTTGTAGTGCAATGTACAATGTAGGTTTCACAGTTATGTATGTTTAGCAGTATTTTAGTGTGTGTATACAGTTTTGTAAACAAACCTGTTGATATACCTACCTATCATATGGATACGTATGTATGTCAATATATGTATGTATGTATGTATATATATATATATATATATATATATATATATATATATATATATATTTATATATATATATATATATATATATATATATATATATATATATATATATATATAGATAATATGCATATATGTATACATAGATAGAGAGGGATGTAGGAATACATAGACAGATGTAGATAGAATATGTACAAACATATATATGTAATAAACACATACAGATATAGATATATGTAGATACATATACATAGACAGACAGATCTGACTATCTACAGATATGACTGTATATGACTATCTCACACTCCCCCTGTCCCACCCCCTCTGTCACTCCCACCCCCTCTCTGTCACACTCCCCCCTCTCCATATCTATAGCAATATATGTACATTGATATATATATATATATATATATATATGTGTATATGTATACAGACATATATATATATACATATATATATATATATATATATATATATATATATATATATATATATATAGACATATATATATATATATATATATATATATATATATATATATATATATATACACACACATATATATATATATATATATATATATATATATATATATACATAGAAAGAGAGAGAGAGAGATTTTGAGTGAGGCACATGTGTACAGATGTATTGCAACAGGTGCCTGGTGACAAAGGCATGGAGTGAACACCAGTGTGGAAACTGGAGTACCATACCCCATTTCAAATCACCACACCAGTAACCACCAGATATGTGACTGGCTGCCCACCACTGCATGTGTCAGGGGTGAACAGGGTCATAAACGTGTACAATAGGCCCCCCCAATGATAGTCACAGTGGCACACTATTCCTGGAATACGTGTACATGGTATGTGTCAGCAGACATGGTTTGTCAGCTATGGACATGTAGGTCAGTGTACCCCTCCACACCATACAATGTCTGCCACGGTATGTACCTCACATGACAGCTACAGATATGGAGAAGGACACAGTGACATGTACGACACTGTGACAATGCACTGAAACACATTACCAATGAACAGTGACTGACAACACCACAGAGTGCACACATACTACCCACATAGAGGTTACCACTCCTGGATTTACATACTTAAGTCACATCCATGACAGATGTCCAACAACCATAGTAACACCTCACACCATCCACAACCTAAATGACCACTGTGTGTCGTCCTTGACACCGCAGTAGAGAGCACATGGTGGAGGTACAGGTTCCTACCCACGGATAAGACATACCCTGCAATAAACCACACAGCATTAAGAAGCAAGACTCCCCATGAGTACATGTCACACATACCCCTGCTGAATGTTAGTCAGATAGGTAATATGCCATATGAGTCACCCTGTGTAACTGTTTGACAGGAGCAGGTACCATCACATCACATGTGTCACAAGGGGCAGGGTAGCAGAACAGTATGCTGCTGTAGTCCCAGGGGCAATAGCATATTGTATTGTATTGTATTGTATTGTATTGTATTGTATTGTATTGTATTGTATTGTGTTGTATTGTATTGGTATGTAGAGGTGCCTCCTTTGTGGAGTGGAACCACTGCTGCTGTACGCCAGTGTACAGGTACATATCCTGTAGTCAGGCTAGTGTTACATAGCACTCCTATATGCGGGTTTAGCTCCTCTTGGAGTTCATGTAGCATGCAATTGGGCCCCATTGATACTGTGTTTTTTGCTTTTCTGAGGGTGGCTCTCACCTGGACATCTGTGATGACAGGGACATTACATTCAGCTGGGATAAGTATGTCTTCATTTGGGGGAGAGGCAATTGCACTGAACCTGTCCGCCACAATGTTGCCAATATCTGTGGGTTCAGTGAATTATTTGTTTTTGAGTACTAACTATGAGCATATTGGAGGGTTTCTGACCAGGTTTCTAACATAACTGAAGAAGGCCTTGTGGTTATCTGTAGTGTCCCTGGCGATTTCCCTCTCAAGGTTGCCCATAGATGTTTGTATGAGAGAACATAGCTCTTTACTAGTGATGATCAGACATGCCTTCCCTTTATGGAATTATGCTATGTCTTGCAGTAGCTTCCATCTTTTGTTATACAATCTGTTTATGGCTGGGGTCCACCAGACAGGATGCTTTCCCTTTGTGGAGAGTGTCTTGGTCTTATATGGGATTGCATGATCCATCCATGCATTCTCGGAGATGTCTGTAGAAATCATTTGTGAAGGAGTCAGCATTGTGGGTTGTGGCTTCCACTGGCCCAGTGGGCTTAAAGGGTACCATCTCAGTCTTAAGAAGTGTAAAGTTTGCGTTTGAAATGTTATTCACTGTAGTCGTTTGTGCTGGTGGTGGAGGTGGGATATGTATATCCAGGGCGATTAGTTTGTGGTCAGATCACAGTAGTTGATGATGTTCCCCATACAGTACATCGATACAAACCCCCAGAGTGAGGAGGTGCTTTGGACCTGAATCAGTGTGCTGACTGCTGGGGTTTGATAGTATTTCGTATGGAGTGTGCCAGGTACTGTTGCACAGTTGTTGGCTGAGCACTGATACCTTGCCATTTACATGTGTATCCACCAATAGACAGACAGATGCTATATATGGGAGATATGTTGTATCACAACAGTCGAGTAGCATGTGTAGTACGTGTGCCAAATTCTGCTGACATATTTTGCTGATATCATTTTATTTTCTTTTTCAGGACCATGGTTCACCAGCGCAATCTGGCATACTCTGCAGCCGAGGATGAGGAAATACACCAGAGCCTGGTGCGGGATTTTGCAATACTCTTTTCCCGCACCAGCCAGAATCAGCAGGAGAGGGCTGTACTGTGGCAAGACCTGGTCCATCAGGTAAATTACATAGGCATGCATAATAGGACATATGAGCAGGTACGACATCACTGCAGTGATTTAATCAGAAATGTCCATTAGCGTGCGTCGGATATCCACAGGCAACAGGTTGCCACAGGTGGTGGGGTGGCTACACATGCCCCACTCACCAGACTGGAGGGACTACTCCTAAGTGTTGTGACTCCAGCCCGCCAACAACAACAACAGCAGCAGACCTGCATTATGATGGAGGCTGGAGTCACACAGCACCATGACTACGAGCGTGCAGGTAATATGCCATATGTATAGTTGACTGTTGTGTACACTGGTAGTTAATGCATGTGTGAGGTGTGTCCTTGGTTTGTAGCTGTCATCATAGTATTTCATGTGCAAGTGTGATATTCTCAATATCACCAGCTGACCTGTGAAAGGCAACTGTTGTACTACTGACCTGTATCATACTCAGTAACAATGGCACAGTTGTGGCCACTCACATTAATTTTTCTCACTTTTGCAGGTCCCTCCGGTATAACAGCAATGCAGCCTATCCATGCTGGTGAGTGTGTATTAACAATACCTTTAATAGTCTTGATAGTAATAGTAATATTAGGCTAGTGCTCTGTGTATGCATGCAGGTGTGTCTGGGTCTGTGTGCTGGTATCTCGCATACTGAGTAGTGTGCAAGTGTGCAAGTGTGCAAGTGTGCATGTGTGCACCTGTGTGTGTGTGTGCGCGTGTGTGCATGTGTGCACCTGTGCATGTGTGCATGTGTGCGCCTGTGCATGCGTGCATGTGTGCACCTGTGCATGTGTGCATATGTGCATGTGTGCACCTGTGCATGTGTGCATGTCTGCATGTCTGCATGGGTGCATGTGTGCAGCACTGGTAACATTGTGTAGACATTGTAAACTGTGTTTCCTGTTTCCCTTCCACAGGTTCTGGTGCTGCTCTGGTGTCATGCAGCAGGGAACCTGAATCAGGTGCCACAGGTAGTGATAATGATGATATCTGTGTAATGGCACAGGAAGGTGTGCCAGGGTCCGTCATTGGTCAGCCAATTGACAGTACACAGCTGTCAACCCTATCAATGCGCACAGTCATCCTGCCAATACATCCTTTGTCACCAATGTCCCTAGGTGATGGACAGGATACAGTGGGCATTGACCAGGGTAATGTGGTACCTGTGGCACATGCTTCTCCACACAGCAGCCATGGGCATGGCCCTGAGATGGTACCACACAGACAGATGTCCAGGGGTTCTTGTGGGAGCATCCGTGGGCATACTGCCCCTGTCAGACGTGCCCACAGAGGTCTTACAACCTCAGCTATGTTTCGGGCTGTCATGCAGGCACAGTCACGTATGGAACGGTACACCAGACAGGGTCTGAGGGAGCTGACAGCATGTCACACAGCCATGAGTGACAGTATGCGTGACATTGCGGCTGCCATCCGTAATTTCACCAATGTCATAGACAGACATTGTGGGGACATATTAGATCAGTTCCACAACTACATGTCCATGAGCCAAGGCAATGGTGGATGGCTGAGGCATCGACGTGGGTGTATGTCAGCAACAGCAGCAGCTAGCAGTCGTCGCGGATGACAACAGGGCCGCGGCCACCACAATAGTACCAGCAGCACAATGCTGGGTCTGTGCTGTCATCAGACTGCCCCAGGAGACCACGTGCACATGGCTCTGGACAGGCCCAACAGGGATCTGTGTCCAGTCAACGAACACCTGCTTCTGATGACAGTACCCAGTCTGGATTAGTACCGGATATGGTCCATAGCACCCCTGCAAGGCACAGGTACCATGTCCGTGGCCAGAGACACTGATCTGTATGACCTGGCAGGTAGAGTCTGTGGCTGTCCACAAACACCGGTATATGGCAGCCATGAGGTGGAACTGTGTGCATCCATACACACATGCAAATTGACAACACCTAGGGCTACCACATACATGCACACACTGCATCAACATTGCCCCACCTTGTACTGCTGTCCCTCACCAACACACACACATACACATACATGTCAATTGGTGGTATCAGTGGCAGACTCAGACATACCAAGTTCACACCCTGTGCATTTGATGAAACTGTGCCACCTCCTGCAATCTGTAACATCAGTGCAGGTACAGGTTAACATGTTGCTGATGCACAGTGTGACTACATAGACGTGTAGTAATAGTATCATATTGTTAACAGTACAGTGTGCTGATATAATTGTGGGTATATCCCAGAATGCCTGATGCAGTAAGGGTATAATTGTCTTGTACTGTTTTGTACACCCATGGTAAGCACCATAGTGTATCATCTGCACATGTTTGCATACTGGTGGTAAGTATGTCAACAGACGGCCACATACATAGGTAGCACAGGGGATAAGGTAATGAAAGTATTGATACGCAATGATGGACATGTAAACTGAAAGTGGCATTTTGCCCACACTGGACTCTGCAATGCGGATGTTTGAGGATGTTGATATGTGTGCAGTACTACACGACTGGTACAGGACACACAGGAGCACCCTAGCACTGCAAGCTCACACCTCATACCATGCTAGACAGCCCCAACACACAAAACTAACTTTCACAGGAGGGAGAGTCCCCATAAATGTCAGGAATACTGTGGTGGAAGGACAGGTAGCATACATCCTATTAAGTATGGAACCACTGAGTGAAGGCTCAGTGTCTGTTATTTGACATGTGTATTAGTGCAGGTATGAGCACCTGGGTTACCGTCCAGTTATTGTACATCCTGACGGTACATGGTCTGTACACTTGTGTGCACTGAGACTGGACCCTGGCCATCTGACCTGTGTATTTCCATGTACATGTGTATAGTGCCTGCATATTTGCACTGTTACCTACTGGAAGTGGTACATCTTGTTTGTTGTACAATGGACTACATGCAGCACTGCTTGCTGTAGCTTTGTTTACATGCATGCTTGCTTGCAGTTACCCTGGAACACTGATTCCACCTGCAATGCAGATTTACGGAGTTTCTGTGGATTCCTAGTGACATCTGCATAGCTTACTATACGTATGTCCATGTCTCACTTGACAAAACGTCACTGTTTGTCCTGTTCACATGTACGTTGCCTGTGACACATTGCATATGACTTTCCTGGCATTTGACCACGTGAGCGGTCATATATGCCAGTGCTAACTAATCACAGGCACTACACCCTCACATACTCACCTTCTGTACCTTGTTCCCCATTGGCCCTATGTGCTGTTAATCACCATGGCAATCACAATACTATGGTAGCATGTGCAAAGGCCACTTGTCAGTCACCTCTATGGTACAGTTGTGGAATATGTGAGTCATGTGGCAATGTCACAGCTGCCACATGTACACAGTCAACCCTCTCCCCTACCCATGAATGTACAACACATGTGTGAAATGCAACCACATAGCCAAACTGGGGACTAAGCACTCTGAACCCAGTACTGGCATAACCTGTCAGGTGGCATGAAATACTACAGTGACTACAATACCAGGCTGATGTAGACCTAGACTGACAGCAATCCAAACACATGCACACACTGGGGCATTCTTGGAGCCTCAGAATAGCATCCTGCCTGAGCAGCAGACACCTCTGCAGCTGGCACACAGGCATATGTTAAGCCGGAACACAGCACGTGCAACACATAGCACACAAATCCTGTGTGCCAAACAGTCACAGCCTGTACGGCTAGACAACACACCTGCTACAGTTGTGTTAGGTACCTTTATTGTCCGGTACAGTGAGGTCCCGCTCACCAGGCTGGACAAGGTGAAGGTCACAGTGATATGCCCGTGGGGCACTATGGTCCACCACATAACACAAGCATACAGGTCAGTCAGAGGCATGGACACATATGACTCAGTCATTGTCCATGCCACTAAGGCTGACCTGTGATGTACCTCCCTGGACTACATGATAGGGAACATAGAAGGGCTCTCTGAGCATGTGGCACAGGCTGGTATGACCCTGACCTTGGTTGGCATCATACCCTCACCAAGAATGCTGAAGTATTACTGAATGCTGATGAATTACTGTAGCTACAACACCCTAGCTGAAAGGTTCCTTAGCATGTAGTCACTGCATTGCTATGGAACAACTTGTTACCACTCCCACAACAGGTGAAAACATGCAGCACCTGTTCATCATCAACATGTAGACTATATGCCCCAGACCAGATGTGTATCCCTCACTGCGAGGATAATACCATATACAACTCACACTGTATATACACATACCACATGCAGCACCTGCACAGAAAACCACAGTCATAATGTTATCCAGTGCAAATACCATGTATTCACATGTGGCAGGAGTCAGACATGGGAACTATTGAAGGTCACAGGTATATATGTGTATTTGGCACACACATACATCATATGTGTGCATTGCCATTACTAGTTTAATCAATACCATGCATTATTGTGAACAACAACCCACACACATGGACATTCTGTGTGACAAAAACACACTTGGCATTTGTGGAATTCAAAGCCATAACTAACTGTGCTATGACAGTAGTGAGAGACGCAGTAGCAGAGTGTGCTATTTGCATTACTGGGAGATTTGCCCTCTTCTGCTGTACTTGTAGGGTGCTGACATCATCTCTGTTTAGAGATTGATATATGCAGCAGCTGGTGTGTTGTACTGGTTGCCAAAAGAATCAGTTCTCTCACACATGTAATTGCATACATGCTGCATCCTGTAGTGTGTTCTCCTAGTTGCCCAAAGGGACATTTCTCTCACACAGAAATGCACACACACCAACCACGCTCACCCCCACACAAACTGAGGATTTGCAGGATTCAAACCCCTTCCTAATTATATTATGACATTTGAGGGAGACAAATTAGCAGAGCGCACTATCCGAATTACTGGGCATCTGTTCTGTACCTGCAGTATTTATAGGGTGCTGACATTATTATTTATACAGAGGTATGTACATCTATTACTACCTGTCAGGTGGGGGATAGCATATATATGCATTTGCAGCCACCTACTTCAGGGTCAGATATGCACATCAGTACTGGCAGGTTATGTTTTATACCATGCTTCGTGACCACAGGACCTGTAACACACAACACAACCAGTTCAGACCACCCCTCCCACATCCAGGACGTACACTTTGCTTCCCTGGGAACAGTGCCAAGATATGAAGGTGTTCACATACACCATTCCAGTTGTTAACGTCAGGTACAGGTATATTGTGTGTGGAACTACTCAGGCCTCTACAACATTACCCTACAGCCACTACAATTTGTGAGTCCATGTGCTATGGCAGGACCACTCACCACAGCCACAAGGGGGAATACATATTGCACCTGACCATCTGCAACATGGGTACTCACTGTTCCACACCAGAGGTAGACCACCATTGTTGATATCTGACCATACCCACCTTTCCCTGGACATCCATATCCCATTCCCACCCCCAGACAAGGTTGTCACTGCAAACAAAGTGTATTTATCAAAAGCAGACTTTGCACTTGTGAAGACTGGGGTGGAAGACTTCAAAGGACCCATGCTGGGGGAGTATACAGGCCACTCTGCATAATCCTTGGCAATTGCATTCTATGAGCATGTGGAAGGTTTGCATTGATCATGCTATCCCATATATACCCATGACTCCTCCACAACAGGACACCTGTCAGGTGTACACCAGCCATATATGAGCTGTCCAACAGATGGAGTGAGCTAATACATTGCAGAGCAGTAGCCCACAGAGGGAGGACATCTCTGAACAGTACTGGCATGCCACTTCAATCCCTCATAATCATCACAACAAAGTGTTGACAGTGAAATTGTCCAGACACTGCAGATAAGACTCCCCTCAGTCTGTTATTGATGCCCACTTACTGTTAGAGGTCCTCACCAACCCTCTTCCAGCAAACACCAGCCACATGGATGTAGCATAGCAAATTCAACCCCTGGGATCTCCACTGTGTCCCTGCTTGATGGAGGCACAGCACACTATCCTCAAACGGTGCCTTATGTGACCTACTTTACAGTGGCACAGTAGCCTACTGTACTTGGGAGGCAGACGCCAAGCACACTCTGGCTAAGCTTTCATTCCCTAGGGCAAACAGCCTAGTATTGACCTCTACACCCATATGTTTAATTGTTGGATGCACAATATTTGTTGCTGATAGACTGTTTGCAGGTCTTTATTGCCATAGCATTCCCTGTTTCTATGAACAACTTGTGTATCTGTGGAAGATGTTTGAATATGAGAGGGATCCACTATATCACTTATGCCTCTGTATTCATTTAACTGTGTGCACTGGGCAGATTGCTATAATGTGGTTGGTTCCTGGAATAACACGTACAAATACCAGATATGTGTGGCCAACTGCTAAACTGAGATATGGCCTAAGTGTGTGAGCATGCCCAGTTCAGGCTTTCCATGGCATGTTGTCTGACATATGTCTCATTTATCAAAGTGTGCAAGCATGCCCAGTGTGAGCTTTCCATATGTTGAAATCTGCAGTCCACCACATTTGTGGATGAGTGTGAACTTCAACAATATCTTACGTTTATGGTTGTGTGTTGGGTGTCATGTTGTGTACTTACTGGCCAACTGCTTTGTGTCTGAACACAACAGGGATTATACTGTGCCTGCAGGGTTCGCATGGGATACTTTGCGTACAGTTGTCAACATCCTTTCATACTGACCAAATACTGTAGCACCGTATAGTGTACTGGTTCAGTACTTTCACTGTGGTGGACAGTATCCTGGGCTTTAGTCCTATCACTGCTTTAAATTTTCATAGTGAGCACAACAGACTGGTTAGAGGCCAGTTGTGCACATATGACCATGTTGCATTATGTTCAGATATGGACTGCTTAAACCAGGTTTGTCCAACATTGGTAGTGTATTCCACAACATAGATGGACATTGGCAAACACTAGCGATGTGCCCTAGGCCATTTCTAATGCTAGTCAGAAAGTGTGTTTGTCCTTTGACACACATTGTAACTGGAGTTTGCCATGACATATGTCATGGTTCGTATACTGTGCCTCCGTCTACTCTTGACATAACAGTGATACCCAGGGTAAACCTACCATCTCCCATCCACTCATCAAGATTCCTCTTGAGGAGAGTCGATGAGTGACTCTCTGGCTAACCTGTACTGGGAGTTTACTCAAGAGTGGGGGTGGCTTCTGTGTTATGGATCATTCAGTACAGCTTGTCCTATGTATGTCAGTGCTGGGGTTCAGGTCTCTCATGTGCATAGCTCACTGCCATTCAGATTGTACAAGGTGCAGCATGTTCATTGATTCCAGCTTGGACATGGCTTTATACATCAGGCACAGCTTGCCTCTGGGCGGGCAGTATGGCACTGTGTGGAGCCGCAGTTTGTTTAATCAGGCAACATGTGGCATCTGTTCGAGCTCTTTGATACTCCTGGTGTGGTACTTTTGGGGTCTTTCCAGTTGATGGAGGTGTCTGCTGAGGTACATCCCACAGGGGCCATTGTACTAATTTGTGAGGCTGATGAAGGATGACTGCAGAGCCACAATGACCTCCCCTGTTCTAGATCTGACTACTTTCATGGTTAGGTCTGTATATGGTATGTTTCTGTAACCACTACAGCCACATGCTTGTCCAATGCAAGATATCTATCAACTTGTGTCCCCAGGTCTCTTATTACATCTTAAGTACTTAATGGGTTAACACCTATGTGGTAATCGGTGGGCAATTACTGTATATCCACAGGGGTTGACTATACACTTTTCTGCAATTAGCTTGCTGACATGGCTATGGCACCAGTTGTCTGATTCTATGTGGCCCTTTTGTGGGATGCTTGTGTCAGCTGGAGGGTCAGATATGGTGGCCAGTTTGTAGTCCTCTGCAAACTTGTTCAGACACAGTCCTTCCATGTTGGCCTGTACCTATGGGACATATATACCAAACAAGGGAGGTCCCAGGATCGAGCCTTGTGGGATGCCAGTTGTATCTGGTTTGTAGTCTGACATGGCTGCAGCATTTCTGACCATGTCAGTTCTGTCCTTGGGCTGGTTTGCAACCCCTCTACTGACATAGGGGTTTATATTTAAGCTGGTGAGCTTATCTATAATGAACACGGGTATTGTATGGAAGCCTTTTGCAAGGTCCAGCTAGGCTGTGTGGACCACATTCCCCTCATCAATGGCCTTAATGACTGTTTCAAATGAGTCAAACATGTTTAAGGGGCAGGATCTGCGCTTAAGAAAGCCACACTGGGTAGGGTCCAGTGTCAGTAGGTCCCCAATATCTTTATGTCTGAGGTACATGCTGATCCTTTCCATAGCTTTGCAGACCAAGCTTGTCAGGATTCTGGGGTGGTAGTTTGCAGTATCCATTCAGGCAACACCTTTGTGGAGAAGGACCACTGTTGTTGTACACTGCTCTTTGGGTACATATCCTGTGGTAAGGATGACATTGAGCAGTAGTGTTATCTGGCGTTCCATTCTTCTTGGAGTCCATGTTGGAGTCAGCCCAGGACACCATCTCGTACCATTGATGCTGTGTGTTTTGCTTTGTAGATGCTGGCTTTTACCTCAGCATCTGCAATGTCAAGGGGCCAGCACTCTGCTGGGATAGATATTTGGCTTTTTTTTTGGGGGGGGGGGTTTGCACTGCACCTGTCAGGTTGGATGTTGGCAATGTGTGTGTGTTTGGTATATTGTTTGTAATATTTGAGTGATTCAGAGCATATCTGTGAATTCCCAACAAGGTTCCTACCATCAGTTAAGACAGCCTTGTGATTATCCTTAGTGTCCTGTACAATTTGTATCTTCATAAGTTCATAGGTTCATACTAGGCTATCCACCCTAGGGCATTTATAAGCCTAGCCAAAGTGTGTGTGGCTTTCGCCACCCCTTGCTATGTGAATATTATGGCCATTTAGGATTTACTTTACTGTGCCTCTGTCTGGACGTGACACAATGAAGACTCCCAGTGTACATCTACGATCACCCATCCACTTGGCAAGATTCCATTTGAAGAGAGTCAGTGAGGGGCTCTGCCTAACATGGAGTGGGATTCCGTTCCAGGGTATAGGGAGCCTCTGGGTTATGTATCTGTCCTCCAGCACATCCTATTTCATTATGTGTTGAGGTTGACATCTCTCGCTCTCACAGCGCTGATGGATTTGGGTTTTCTGGGGTGGAGCATGTCCATTAATCTTGTGTTGGACATGGCCTTGTACAACAGGCATACAACGCCTCTGCGTAGGCAGTATGTGACTGCATACAGCTGGGTGTCTACAGCCAGGCAGAATATGACATATATTTGAGACCCTTTATCCTCTTGATGAGGTACCTTTGAGGTCTTTCTAACTGCTGCAGGTGTCGGGTAAGGTACATCCCAAATGAGGCATTGTATTAAATTATGGGTCTGATAAGAGAACAGTATAGGGGCACAATGACCTCTGTTGACGTAGATGTGAATCCTTTCATGATAAGGTGGCCAATATAGAAGGTCTTCCTAGCCACGTTGGCAATGTGAGTGTCACATGACAGGTTATTGTCAACTTGTGTCCCTAGGTCCCTGATTACTCCTTCCATACATAATGGATTACCACCTATGTGGTAATTTGTGAGTACCTTGTTTGGTATTTGGTGAGACATTCATACTGTCCAGTGTCTTCAGGAAGGCTGAGTGGGGTTCCTGTGTGTGAGAGTGTGGTCTGTAGCATGCTACAGACTGTACAGCAGTTTTGCCTATGGTTAGTTGCACATGGGTGGTCTCCGATGCTTCGTGCATTGTCAGTTACCTGGACGTGTGGGTATCTTTGCTGAATATGGATACTCCCCCTCCTTTTATGGTTTGGTCCAGGTTTTGGGGCCATAACACATTATATGAGGTGTAACCTGGTAGTGCTGGTGTGCTCTCAGGAGCCTTGCTGCAGGTTTCTGTCACTGTACAGCCATCGATGTTCCCCATACTGGGGAGGGCCTCGGGAGCATGCATGTTGAGGTTTAGATGTCTGGCATTGGGCAGCATTACCCTTATGTTTCTTTCCACTTATGTTTTCTAGGGAGGTGGGTTAGTCTTTTCAGCTTTGCCTACAAAAGGCTCTATGGAGGTGGCAAGAGCCTTAGCCAATATCCAGACGCCCAGGGGTAACAGGTGCAAGCCATCCCTGGCAAAGCAGCGTGGCTTGTGAAGCATGACATCCCAAGCAGACAGACATTGGATCCCCTTGGAATGACACCAGTAATTGTGCCACTTGTTAAAGCTGATCATTCTGTGTTTGTACTGTGGCATCATTCTTGGTGAGGGTAGGATGCTGCACAAGGTCAGTGTCATACCGGCCTGGACTACATAATCGGAGAGCTCATCTATGTCTCTTTTCATGTAGTCCAGGGAGGTACGTCTCAGGTCATTCACACCAGCATGGACAATGACTACATCATATTTGTACTTGCTTTGGGGTGACCTGCGTACTTGTGTTATGTGGCGTATTGTAGCAGCCTACAGGCAGTTTACTGTACCCTTTCCCTTGTTCCGGAGTGGAACAGCAGTGTGTCTGACTATGGAGTCACCTATTACAACTGTATCAGGCATGTTGTTTCTCCTTCTGGCGTGTGACTGTTTGGCACACCAGCTTTGTGTACTATGTGTTGCATGTGCTATGTTTGGAGGTAGTGGTTGCTTGGGTGTCTGCTTTGGAGGCCTCTGTTGATGTGGTGTGTTTGTAATTAGAGCCTCTGGGAATGTTTTTCTGTGTTTATGTCTTTGGTTTGCAGTTGTGATAGGTCTATGTGAGACTGGGTTTGTGGTGTGTGTGGTTACCTTCTCCTCCTGACTAGTTTTGACAGTACTGAGTTGAGAGAGCTCAGCCTCCGGTTTGGATAAATGGTTGCATCTCTCACATATATTTGTATTTCTTGGGGGGAGGAGAGGGTTGTCTGTGTACATGGGGCAGGTGTAACAGTGCCTCAAGATTCACAGATTCAACTTGTTGTAACTGGCCTTAGTGGATTGTATGAGTGGACATATTTTATTTCCATAATACTGATCAGAGATTACTTCCCTTTTTAGGTTTGCTCTATCATGTAGTAGCTTCCTCATTCTCTTGCATGGTTTGGTAATGGCTGGGGTCCACCATGCCAGATGCCTGCATGTATGGCATTGTGTCTTGGTTTTATTTGGGATTGCATAATCCATGCATTCCTGGCAGTGTTCATGGAATGCCTGTATAATGGGTTCTGAGGTGTGGCCCATATTTTGCACATGCACAGGGCCTTTAATGGATTCCACATCAGTTTGGAGGAGTGCAACATTTGCTTTACACATGTTTTTCACTGTGGTTTTCTGGCCAGGGACTGTGGTCAGGATGTGTATATCCGGTGTGATTACTCTATGGTCTGATCTTACCAGTGAGGGATACAACTCATCTTGCCATCCAGTACCCATGTTGCTGATTATCACATCCAGTATGCTTACCCCTCTTGTGGTAGTGGTACGTTGTTCCTGAGCATTTTGGTTTATGGATTCTAGGAACCTTTATCCTAGGGTGTTGTAGCTAGAATAATGCTCCCAGTCTATGTTTGGGTATTTTCAGTCACCCAATATAATGTGGTTTGGAGAGCTTGATATATTCATGTATTCCAAAATAGGCCAAGTGCATTTCCTGGTGTTAGGACGGTAGTCTGTAGTAGGCTATAAACTGGGAAGCAGTTTTAGCCACTGTTACTTGACCATGGCTAGTCCATGCTGCTTCTTGTTGTGGTACCAACATGGGGGTGTGGTTATCCTTGACAATTATTGCTAGTCACCCTCCTTTTGTAGCTTGTTCCATGTTTTGGGGCTGTACAGCACAGTATGAGGTGTAACCTGGTAGTGTTAGGGCGCTGTTGTGAGCCTTGACCCAGGTTTTTCTGTTACAGAACAGATATCAACATTCTCCATGCTGGGGGAGTTTAGACTGCATTCATCTTGCTGTTTAGACTTCTGGCATTGGGTAGCATTACATCTAGGTTCTTATCCCTTGTGATACCTATGGAGGTGGGTTTGTGTTTTGAGCCTTACCTATTCAAGGCACGCTGGGGGTAACAACAGCCTTTGCCAGTATCCATAAGGCCAGGACTGATAGGTGCATGCCACCCCTAGCAGTTGGAGCATCATGTCATGCTCAGCATGTCATCCCAGGCTGGCACACATTGGATCCCCTTTGACTAACAGCAATACTTCAGCCAATTATTGCAATTGATCATCTCATCTTCATATTGTGGCATCATGCTTGGTGAGGGTAGGATGTTAGTCAGGGTCATCAAGTTTGCATATACTACATGGTGTTACATTGCTTAACACATGGCAATCATGCCTCAGGTGGTGCTGCAGGGCTGCCTATATTGGATACACATACTACACTCCCTGTACATGTTTGAAAGCAGGTTGTGTCAACTTAGGTATCCCTTTTAATATATGTGTGAGTCGAAGAGAGGTATCATTTCCAGGGTCCCTACTGAGCCAGTATATGTGCTATGCATTGCCGCTTTGCCAAGGCCAAGGCATACTGGGCACGCCTCCTTCTGCCTACTGGGGCAGGCTCAGGATGTTCCTCCTCGGAGTCACGCTCTGCCTGTGATTGACTTGGCAATGGTGGGGGACTGTTTGGCCCAGCCCTATGGTGATCCTGCTGCAGCTGTTTTCACAGAATCATATTATGTAGCATAGCACATACCATGACAATTTGGGTATATGTAGTTGGTGAGTACTGCAAGGCTCCACCAGATGTATCCAGGCACTGGAACCGTGACTTGAGCAGCCCAAACACATGCTCGATTACATTTTGTGTTTGTGCGTGTGCCTCATTATGGCGTTCCTGTTCAGGTGTGTGTGCATTTCTGATGTGTGTCATCAGCCACGGCTCCAGTGCATATCCAGCATCCCCTTCTAAGTGATCATGTGGGATGTCACCACTGGCAAATGTCTGGTGCATCTGCGTCAAATGCCAGATATGGGAATCATGGTAGCTTCCACGGCAGCCAGCACACACATTCATTATTATGCCCTGGGCATCACACACGACCTGGCAGTTGATGGAGGGGAAGCCCTTGCGGTTAATATAGGCCCTACCTTGCTCACCGGCTGGTGCTTTGATGCGTATGTGCGTGCAGTCTATTGCACCCACTATCTCAGGGTATTCCGCTATTTGCTGGAAGAGATGCATATTGCTGACCAATACCTCACGGGCATTGGGGAAATATACATGATCACCGACATGTGCTGACATGGCATCCAGGAACTGGTGCATTACCCTGGAGGTTGATGCCTGTGATATCCCCATCATATCACCAGTTGGTCTCTGGAAGGTACCTGTTGCTAGTATTCTTAGGCCAACACATACCTTGGTTTCCACTGGGATGGGTTCCCCTCTGTTGGTTCTGTGTGTGAGGCATGGCCTGCACAGCTCAACAATTTGCTGCAGGAGGTCTCTGTCCACTCTATAGCGCTCCACTATCTCCAGCTCATGTAACCCCTGGTAGGTGACCCTAGGCCTGTACACTCTTCTCCGTCTCCCCACTGTGGGTTGTCTGGCAGCATTTGCATTGTCACCACCCTCAGCAAGTCGCCTATGTCTCCTTATGACAGCTATGGCAGCCCCTAGCATTTCTGGTCTGAGTGAAGCTTTTTCAGTTTTCACTTCTAATAGCTTACTCCTGTCTTGCAGTGTCTCTTGAGAGAAACATCCTGCACTGCTGTTTGCAGAGTTTTAAGTGCTGGGCTGGGCTAGTATTCTGCCTGTGTAATTGCCTGCTTCTAATTGTTTTCACCTGCTAGCTCCAGCAGTATTCCCTGCTAGCTTCCTACTATTTCTGTTGCTTCCTTTTTCCTTTCTGTTTCCTCGGGGGGGGGAGCAACGCACATACTAGTGGAAACACGCTCACAGTGGCTTACACACGCGCACACATGCTTACACAGTTTAGAATCTACTTATTCGGGTTAAAACACGTGCACACCAGCGAAAACAGTCTTACAAGTCTGCCAACAGGCTTCCACATGCTCAGTCTGCCTTACACGCGCGCACACTGCCCTACTCGCGCCTCCTGGCGCGCACACGTGCGCATGCACGCCCTGCAAGAAACTTTGGTGTTGGCTACAATGTACACCTTCCATTTCTTGACTTTCCCATGCTTATCTTGTGGCACTCCTCCTTCCATGATATGTGTCTGACATCTGTCACGTAACACTGTCCTCCAATGAACTGCATTTCCTTCTGCCATTCCCCCCTGTGATATCACCTATCTCCTACTCTGTTCCTCCCCCTTATGTAACTCTTACACTACTTGGAATGTGCTCATTTGCTATGTGACAGTGGGATTCAGTATCCTAACACTCATTTACATAAGATTGCCTACTAATGCTTAGTTACATGTCTTAGACTCAGCTTCCCCACTTAACAACCACTAAATGGTGGCCATGTTGTTTTTGGTCTGCTGGTCCCTGCATTGTAAATCCATGTATTGCATAAAACCCACATTTGTGGGTTTATAATCTTCATTTTTATGCTTTATATAGCGCAGCCCGTTTGCACGGGGCTGCGCTGCGTTTAAACATCGCCAAAAAAAAAATAACTTTTTTCTCATATTTGCATCGGGGTACCTTGCCAATGGCCACATATTTGACCATTGACATGCTGCCTGACACATATGCACCCTTTATTTGGAGATGACATGGCTCCATTGTGTTATTTGCAGAAACGTACTCAGTTGTCAACTGAGTACATTTCTGCAGCTAACACGACTCTTATGTGGGCTGGTTTCAGCTTCGTGGATCGCTAATCTACCTCATTTGCATGCCTTTCGGCTGCAAGTGAGGTGATTAGCATATCCACGCCCAGTCTGTGTAAGAGACGTTTTAGCTTGTCTCTTACACGGAATTTCGGGCTGTTCCTGGATCGTGAGGGCTGCATGGAGTCTTACACTGCTCTTAGACTCCATGCAAGCCTTCGTGAATCCTGCCCCTTGTCTTTTCATCAATTTTGGAGGAGCATCCAGTTCTTTGCAATGTCACTGTTGTCCCATATTTTTTCCACTTTTTGATTACTGTCTACACTGTGTTCCATGGCATATCCAATGCTGTGGAAATGTTTTTGTACCCTACTCCTGACTGATACCCTTCAACAGTGAGACCCATTTGATGCTTTGTAAGCTCTCTGTGAACCATGGCTTTTGCTGTAGCAGGCAACTGAGTAAATGTCAGGAAAACCCTACTAGGACAGCTGAACTTTATTTGGGGTTAATCAGAGTCCCTTTAATTGATGGCAGGTATGTACCCAAGAAGACTGAATGTTGTAATTAAATCAAAAGGTACTTCAACAAAGTATTAGTTTAAGGGCATGCACACAGCTTATTGTATGTTTTTTTTTATTTTTTATATTTTCCCCTAACAGATTTGTTTTTCAGTTGAATTGTACAGGTTATAGGTCACATTAAAGGTGGGAAAAGTTTTGAAATGATTTATTATGGTCTCATTTTTTTATATCACAAAAACCTGACATTTTAACAGGGGTGTGTAAACTTTCTATATCCACTGCATTTAGTTGGATTTATCGCAATTTTTCAGCCTGCACTTGTTAAAATGACTCCATCTGCTTGTTACTGTACTGTTCTTAAGTTGTTGTTTGAAAGAATTCTGCAAAAGCTGTTCTGAGTTTGCCAAAATATTTCTAAATTTTGCAAATATTGTTTTGTGTTATGAACATTTATCAGGGTTAGTGAACTTATTTCCAAGAATTCTTGATATTGCAGAAATCCTTACTTCTGTTCTGACCTCTGTCTCAATTTTATTTAGGTGTGAACTACTGGTCAATAACGTTTCATGTTTTTATCTGATTGCTTTGACAGTTTAACTTTAGAAAAGTCTTTCAGGTATAAATGAATTACATTTTGCAAGACTCTTCTTAGTACTTATTTCTGCCTATGGCTACAAGATTTAGATTGCTTCTAAAACCATCTGGAAATACAAAGCTCATATAAGTGCATATATATATATATATATATATATATATATATATATATATATATATATATATATATATTGCAATTTCTCTAACTGTTTCAGTGATATTTAATAAGTCTGTGCTGCATGCACTTATTTATTTATTGATTTATATATTTATTTTATTTTACATTTGTTTACTGGGATAGTCCGACTGGACTAGGTCCATTTACAGCGGAGGCTCGGGGAGGTCACTGAAGGGGGGAAGTTATTCCAATTTCTAGCAATGGTGTGGGAGAATAGTGATTTACCAGCAGTACTGTTACCCTAGAGATACAGAGGAGAGGTTTTTCATTAGAGTGGACTGAGCGATTTATAATGTGATGAGCACTATTGGACTTAGTGCTGGGGTTTTATCAGGATATTTCAGAATGTTATAGGCAATGACCAGCTGGTGGTAATTGAGTAGTTGATGAAGTTCTAACCATTGTAGGTCCCTTAGAGCTAGACAGTGATGGGTTATGAAGGTGGAGTTGTTAGCAAATTTGGAAATATTATTATAGCATGACTCAATTTTGTCAAGGTCTAGTTTTCTGATCTGGGTAAGAATTCGTGCTGCATACATTAGTGTGGACAATAGGTGGGTTTGGGCTAGGGTCATCCGTGCTTGATCTGAGAGGAAGTTTTTGTGTCTATATAGTGTACCCATTTATTTGTGAACCTTTTTGATGGTTTGAGAGATATGGACATCAAAGAGGAGGTTTTTGTCAATCTTAATGCTGAAGAGTTTGGTATGGGCAGAAGGAGAAATGGTAATACCATTTTTGGAAGTGATAGTAAAGGAAAAAGGAGTAGATTTTGATTTGTTTGGGGTAAATAGAAGTAATTTAGTTTTATTGGGATTTAGGATGAGTTGGATATCAGTAATCCATCTTTCTACAGTGCTGAAGGATTCTGAGTGAGTTGGAGAGTGGAAAGGGATGGGGCTTAGCAGATTAAAGTCAAATCATCTGCATACTGTATGAGTGTGGCATACTGGGTGGAGGTATGTAGATTTTTAGTGAAAATAGAAAAGAGAAGTGGGCCCAGTATTGAGTCTTGTGGTATGCCTAGATGATAGTACCCCTTGCCATTGGACAGATTTCTGCCTGTCAGGTAGTTATTGAACCAGGCAATAGTAGAAGGGGCAAAAGATAGGGAGGCTAGTGTATCTAGTAGTATGGAGTGCAACACCATATCAAATGCTTTAGAGAGATCCAAGAACATAGTAGATGTATAATTATTGGCATTTCTGTGTTGGTTAACTAGATTAGTGAAAGAGAGAAGAGAGGTAGTCATGCTGTGGTGTGGCCGGAACCTGTGTTGTGTGGCGGAAAGGACTTTATATTTGTTCAGGAATTACATGACTTGAGAGTGAATACATTTCTCTAGCAGCTTGGAAAGGGGAGACAGAATGGCAATAGGATGGTAATTTGTGAAGGCGTAAGAGTTGCCATCTTTATGGAGAAGAATGATATATGACAATTTCCACAGTTGAGGGATGTAGGATTCTTGTATGTGGCGGCTGATGAGAATGGAAACAGGGTAAGATAAGGATTCAGCAGCTAGTTTTAGGAAATTAGCAGGTAGACTATCAGCTGCAAGGGTGGTAGGTTTTAATTTCAGGAGGAGTTTTTTAATTGTGGCTGTAGGAACAGGTGAGACATTTGGTTGGGATATGTGCAGGGTTGCTTTTGAATAATTGGCTGGATAACATCAGTATGGATTCTGTGTATTGGTGGTTAAATTGAGAGGCTATGTCCATATTGTTATTGGTGGAGTTGGGAGATGAAATGGTAGTTTTGCTTGGTTTTAGTAGGGAGTTTATAGCTTGCCAAAACTTTAGAGGGTTTTTTGAGTGTTTGCTTTGGACACCAAGAAAGTAGTTCTGTTTATCAAGTTTGGTTTGTTTCTTAGCCTGATTCCTAAGTTGTCGGTAGTGTTATCCCTCTTCCAGATTTTCCAAGCCTTGTCTCTGGACTTTAGTAGGGATCATGTGTCCCTACTTAGCCATGGAGCATAGTTAGGCTTAACCCTAATTTTCCTAATGAGGGCGACTCTGTTAAGGATTGCTAAAGTAGTCAACTGCCTGGCCTAATCCAAGGGATTGTAATAGTTCCCATTTACATTGTTTTATAATAGTGTTAAGATCTTGGGGTATTATGTTGTGGTCATTTTGGATTTGTCTATAAACTATGGGCTTTGGTATGTTGGTGCATTTGCATAGGAGGAATGTACGGAGGTGGTCACTAAGACTATCTGGTAGACAGCCTGTCTGGTAGATTTGTTTGGGGCAATTGACCAGTGTCCAATTAAGAATGGATTGTTTTGGGGATTTTTTTATCTACTCTAGTGGGTTCTTGAATAATTTAATATGGTTAGTGGGGCTGCTGTAATTACAGGCCAACCAGTCTGTATTTAGGTCACCTAGTATGATAGTTTCTTGTGGAAGATTATCTCTAGTCCACTGTAAGATTTCCTCAATTATGGGAGAGTTATTTCCTGAAGGGATGTAGCAGCAGTTTTTGTTTTGTTTATGTATAGGACTGAACTAAGGTTTTTGGCATTGTTAATTTTAAGCATAGGGATTTGAAGAGGTTGGAGGTTTAGTGTGTTTTTTAAAGAGAATTGTGACCCCACCTCCTTTCTACCTACTCTATCTAGTCTTAAGATATTATAAACTGGAGGAAGGATTTCTTAATTCTGGGTGCTGGGTTTTAGCCATGTCTCTGTTATGATCAGTATGTCAGGAGTGTAGTGGGTTATAAATGCATGCAGGTCAGGTGGTTTAGGTTCATAGGTAGGTACTAGGCTATCTGCCTGAAGGCATTTATAAGCCTAGCCAGAATGTGTTGGCTTTTGCCACCCTTAGATATACTGCTTGTGTTAATATTAAGAATCAACAGGTCAGATATTTGTTTGGCTGTGAGTATGGCTTTGAGTGGACCTAGTTTTAGGTGTATGTCTCCTGAGATAAGTAACCTCTTTGTAATAGATAGTATGTGTTTGATTGTATGAGTTACTTCTATGCTGGATCTAGATGTTGTTTTTCTAGTGTTACATCTTGGTATGTGGGCCTTATGTATATATTGTTTTGTGGTATAATTAAATATTGTAGAGTTGATTGAGAAGTTTATGTGTGTTTTTGTAGATGTGGAGATATGTGTGGTATGGAATGTATTGTTATCTAGTGGTATTTTAGTATGTATGGATGTGATGTAGGCTAGTGTTGTGAGAGCTAGTGAGAGAGATGCTAATGTGATATGCATGCTGTATATGAATGATGCTTGGGTATTGGCAGTAAGATGATTGAGCTATAGAGGTGGGTGAGAGGGTGTGGCTAGTAGTTATTGTATGTGAATTAAGGGGAGGCAGTCAGATAGGGGCTGTGGTTGTAGATTATTATGTGGGGTAGGTGACTGGTGTAGGGTGTGGTCAGGTGATGAGGGGTTAGAATAAATGTAGGTGTAGTGGGTCAGGTGGGAAATGGGGGCAGGGTAGGGTAGGGGACTAAGCTGAGAGGCGAACAGAGTGGGGCCCAACCAGACTATGAGACTGTAGAGACAATCTAGATTACCTTTTCAGGGCAGTTCAGCTATCCTACGTTAATGACCAAGAGTAAGTTATAATTAGTTTTACCAAGTTAGAAGTATTTTACCAGTTCCCTTTTACTTTGGCTGCTATTTTTACCAATTTCCTTTTACCTTAGCTGCAGGGTTATTGGAGGAGGCCTAGTGTGATGCCATCAGTGCTGCGGACCCCCTGAGTGGTGCACTAGAGAGCTATGTCCTTGAACTTATGAAGAAATAATTGTTAGAATATAAACCTTGTTTCCTTGCAGGTTTCTGTACTGTTAAACAGAAGTTTGACTGTTTAGTTTGCTGTTATTTGCAAGCAGCAAAATCCTAGCATTGCAAGCCTTTCAGTGGGGGGCAGGCTGGGTAGGGTTAGAAATATACTACAGAGTACCTTCAGATTGTTAAGAGGCAATCTGGCCTTCAAAGCATCCTCTGATTCAGTCCTTATGGACCTGTTACAAATCACTTCTTCCATATATATATCCAGGTATAAGCTGTACAAATCTGAAGCTTTCTGGCAGACTGAGCTGAGCATTGTAGCAGGCAGCAAAATCATCAAAGCTGTATTTTAAAATTGTGCCCATGAACAGAAAGAAGAAAGGGATGTCTACATGCACAGACTGGACCAGAAGAACAAGACATCATTCTTAAAGAACACTCTTACAAATTATCATTATTATTATTCAGTTGAATTTACTACTATTTTTCAGCCTGCACTTGTTAAAGAAACTCCATTTGCTTTTTACTGTACTGCTGTTAGGTTATTATTTTAACAAACTACTGGTCCATTGCTATACTTTCACCACTTTCTAAAATTCTGGAAAGATATATCCACTTTCAACTTCTTAAACACCTTCTAAACAATAATCTCCTCTCATCGTCACACCATGGATTCCAAATATATCATAGCACTACTACAACTCTTTTAAGTTTCACTAATACTATAAATAAATTCAGAGATGATGGCAAAATAGTGTTTTCAGTCTTTTTGCACATGTCTAAAGCATTCAGTACAGGTTACCATCCTAAGTTAAGAATAATCTTAATATCAACCCTGATGCTGTTAACTGGTTTCAAAGTTATCTATCTAGCCACCAGCAAGCTGCGAAATGGAAGCAAGATCTATCCCCACTCCTTCCTGTTACACTTGGACTCCATCAGGGTTCAATCCTAGGGCCCCTCCTCTTCAGCATATTCATAAATGATCTTAATACTGTCGCCTGTCAAACATCTATCATACAATACACAGATGATTCAACCCTCATATGTGCAGTCACACAAAAAGCCTTCTGTAATACTGAAATGTGGCTAAAAAACTCACAACTCATTCTCAACCCTAATAAAACTAAACTTATGATCTTTCATCCATCTAAACCTACTAATCTCCCAGCTAACTTTTATATCACTGCCGGTAATAATACTAGGATTTTCCCAGATTCCCAAACAAAACTGTTAGGCATCATAATTGACAACAGACTAAAATCCGACATCATCATCATATTCTTTTGGCTGTTCCCGTTAGGGGTTGCCACAGCGGATCATGTGTTTCTATTTCTTCCTGTCCTCTGCATCATGCACTTTCACACCAATCGCCTGCATGTCCTCTCTCACCACATCCATAAGCCTCATCTTAGGCCTTCCTCTTTTCCTCTTACCTGGCAGCTCCATCCTTAGCATTCTTTTCCCAATATACCCAGCATCCCTCCTCAGCACATGTCCAAACCAACGCAATCTCGCCTCTCTTGCTTTGTCTCCAAACTGTCCAACCTGAGCTGACCCTGTAATATACTGATTCCTAATCCTGTCCATCCTAGTCATACTGAGTGCAAATCGTAACATCTTTAACTCTGCCACATCCAGCTCTGACTCCTGCCTTTTTGACAATGCTACTGTCGCCAACCCATATAACATAGCTGGTCTCACTACCCTCTTGTAGACCTTCCCTTTCACTCTTATTGGTACCCGTCTCACAAATCACTCCTGATACTCTTCTCCACCCATTCCACCCTGCCTGTACTCTCTTCTTCACCTCTCTTCCACACTCACCATTACTCTGAATTGTTGATCCCAAGTACTTAAACTCATCCATCTTTACCAACTCTACTCCCTGCATCCTCACCATTCCTCTACCCTTCCTCTCATTTACACACATATATTCTGTTTTAGCCCTGCTGACCTTCATTCCTCTCCTCTCTAAAGCATATCTCCACCTCTCCAGGGTCTCCTCAACCTGGTCCCTACTCTCACTACATATCACAATGTCATCTGCAAACATCATAGTCCACAGGGCCTCCTGTCTAATCTCATCTGTCAACCAGTCCATCACCACTGCAAATAAGAAAGGGCTCAGAGCTGATCCTAGATGTAATCCCACCTCCACCTTAAATGCATCTGTCACTCCCACCGCAGTCCTCACCAATGTCACACTACCCTTGTACATATCCTGTACCACTCTTACTGCCACTCCCGACTTCCTCATACAATACCACAACTCCTCTCTAGGCACCATGTCATATGCTTTCTCTAAGTCCACAAAGACACAATGCAACTCCTTCTGACCTTCTCTGTATTTCTCCAACAACACTCTCAAAGCAAATATTGCATCTGTAGTGCTCTTTCCTGGCATGAAACAATATTGCTGATCACTAATCATCACCTCCCTTCTTAACCTAGCTTCCACTACTCTTTCCCATAACTTCAAGCTGTGACTGATCAATTTTATCCCTCTGTAGTTACTGCAGCTCTGCACATCACCCTTATTCTTAAAGATAGGTACCAAAACACTTTTTCTCCACTCCTCAGGCATCCTCTGACTTTCCAAAATTTCATTAAACAATCTGGTTAAAAATTCCACTGCCATTTCTCCTAAGCACCTCCATGCTTCCACTGGTATGTCATCTGGGCCAACAGCCTTTCCATTCTTCATCCTCTTCATAGCTGTCCTTACTTCCTCCTTGCTAATCTGCTTCACTTCCTGATTCACTATCAATACATCATCCAAACTTCTCTCTCTCTCATTCTCTTCATTCATCAGCCCCTCAAAGTACTCTTTCCATCTGCTCAACACTCTCTCCTCACTTGTGAGTACGTTTCCCTCACTGTCCTTTATCACCCTTACCTGCTGCACATCTTTCCCAGCTCTGTCCCTCTGTCTAGCCAACCGGTACAGGTCCTTTTCTACCTCTTTAGTGTCCAATCTCTCATACAACTCTCTATATGCCTTATCCTTAGCCTTCGCCACCTGTCTCTTTGCTATGCGCCTTATCTCCTTATACTCATGTCTACTTTCTTCATCTCTTTGACAATCCCACTTCTTCTTCGCCAGCCTCTTCCTCTGTATACTCTCCTGCACTTTCTCATTCCACCACCATGTATCCTTGTCCTCCTTTCTCTGTCCAGATGTCACACCAAGCACCTTCCTAGCAGTCTCCCTTACTAGCTCTGCTGTAGTTACCCAGCTATTCGGTAACTCTTCATTGCCTCCCTAAAATCTGACATACATATTTCTAAAATCTGACATACATATTTCTAACACAATCAAAAAGGTTCACAAGAAAATGGCAACGATGTATAGAAACAAAATATTCTTAACAGACATTGCAATAATAACCATAGCTAGAACCCACCTTCTCTCCTCACTCTTATGTGCATCCCCATACTTACCAACCTCAAAAAGTCAGAACTAAGTAAATTAGAATCATGTCATAATAAAACTGCCAAATTTGTAACAGATTCCACACATTCAACCCATCGCTGTCAATGCCTTAAAAATCTTTCTTGTTTGGAACTACCTTATGTTATAACCAATTAATAATGGCTCACAAAATAATGCACAATACGGACAACGTACCTTCCCTAAAAAATCTTCTACAATCCTATTCTAACATTTGCAATCTTTGATCATTTAACAAAGACTTACTCCAAATAACCAAAGTATCCAATATAGCAGGCAGCTCAACTTTACTCTAACTTTGTTGCCAAAAATTGGAATACCTTCCCACATAGTATTAGATCCATAAGCAATCTTAATCATTTCAATATATCTCTCAGAAGAGGCTTATTTGAATCCTGGCTTTGCACATGTAACACTCCAGGTCCATAGGGTCATAGGTGTGTACTAGGCTAATGGCCCTGGAGCCTTTACAAGCCTAGCCCATAGGATTACCCTGTCATCGTGCCACCTGACCTTAGTTCCAAGTGCCACTGTCGAGTAGAGCCACTGGAGTGATCCCTGAGGTGAATTTTCTATTTCTCATCCACTCATCAAGATTTCT
This sequence comes from Protopterus annectens, assembly GCF_019279795.1. Classification (NCBI taxonomy): domain Eukaryota; kingdom Metazoa; phylum Chordata; order Ceratodontiformes; family Protopteridae; genus Protopterus; species Protopterus annectens. The sequence goes on from NC_056744.1 coordinate 1,326,490,532, forward strand.
CTTGAAGAGGGCCAGTGAGGTGCTCTGCTCGACATGTATGGGAAGTCTATTCCATAGGCAGTCTCTGGGTTATGAACCTGTCCCTCCAGCATGTTCTGTTGATTCTGGTAATGAGGTTGAGGTCTCTGGAGCATGTGGTGTGGATGGATTGGGATTTCTTTAGATGTAGCATTTCTAATAGAGCTGGGTCAGACATGGCTTTGGAAGTCAAGCAGAGATCGCCTCTAAGTAGGCAATATGAGACAGAGAATAGTTGGAGTTTTTTGAGTCTGTCCATATAGGACAAGTATTTAAGGCCTAGGATCCTCTTTGTGAGGTACTTTTCTGGCCTCTCCAGTTGTTGCAGGTGTCTAGTGAGGTACATGCCAAATGGGGCATTGTACTCAATGATTGGCCTAATGAGGGAAGAGATGAGGGAGACAATAACCTCTTTCTTCCTGGATGCAAAACCCTTATTAATGAGATGTGCCACATAGAAGGACTTTCTGACCACAGTGGCAATGTGGCAGTCAAAAGAAAGGTTGCTGTCAACTTGTGTTCGTAGATCTCTTATAATGGCTTCTGTGATCAGTGGACTACCATCGATGTGGTAATTCAAGGAAACTGGATATTTCCCAAGGGGGATGATGACACTTTTTTTGGATTGAGTTTAAAGCCATGGTTCTGACACCAGTCATTGGTCTTACTGAGACCTTTCTGTAGGATGTCAACATCACTTGGGGAGTTAATAATAGCTCCCAACTTGCAATCATCTGTGAACTTTGTCACCTAGAGTCCCTTTGTGTTGGCCTGGAATTCCGAGAAATAGATACCAAACAGGAGAGGACCCTGGACTGAACCCTGTGGGACTTCACTTGTGACTGGGCAACAGTCTGACTTGGAGTCAGCTACCTAGTGATATACGGGTTGATGCCTAACTTAGTGAGTTTTTCTATGATTCCAGAATGGGGAATGGCATCAAAGGCCTTGGCCAGATCAAGGTAGACTGTATGAGCCACTTTGCCTTCATCCACAGCTCTGGTGACTGACTCAAAGAAGTCGACCAAGTTGAGCAGGCATGAGCTACCCTTCACAAAACCAAACTGTGTAGGATCCAGAGTTTGGAGATTCCTTATATCCCTGTTTATTAGGTCCATGATGATGCATTCTATAGTTTCGCATATCAGAATCATCAGGCTAATGGGGCGATAGTTCCCAGGGTCTGTAGTCACTCCTCCTTTGTGAAGAGGGATGACTGTAGCAGTGCGCCATTCAGTAGGGACAAAGCCTGACATGAGGCTGTGATTGAACAGGGCACACAGGTGAGGTGCCAGTTCACTCTGTAGTTCATGTAGAACACAGCTAGGGATATTGTCAGGTGCCATAGAAGCTGTATTCATGGCCTTGGACAGTGCTGTTTTAACCTGTGCAGCATTAATACTGGGTGCCTGGCAATCCACTGGTATTGTGATTGGTCCTTTGTGGGGAGACGGGTAAAGTTGGCACTGAATCTGTCGGCTAGTATACTGCCAATATCTGTTGGCTCAGCATAGAAGGTATCATTGTGCAGTAGCTCAGAGCAAATCTGGGTATTGCCATGGAAATTCTTTACATAACTATAAAAGGCCTTGTGGTTGTCTTTACTATCTGCTGCAATTCTGTTTTCATAGTTAGCTTTAGAGGATTTGATGAGGGCTCTCGACCTTTTGTTGAGGCTGATAAGACAGTTTTTCAGTCTTGGGATGTCACCTTATTCTGCATCAGTTTCCTCCTTCTGTTGTAGAGTTTCTTTATAGCAGGGGACCGATAGATTGGCTTCCTTTCTTTTTTGAGAGGCGTGCCTTGGTTCTATCAGGTATGGCGAAATCCATGCATTTGTGTACGTGTTTGTACATTGCATCAGTGTATGATTCAGCAGTCATGCAACTATTCTCTATTTGCATGGGTGCCGTGAAGTTAGCCACCTCTGTTTTTAGGAGCCCAAAGTTAGCTTTGGAGAAGTTTTTCATGGTGGCTACATTTGGGGTGGGGGCAGTGGGAGGGATGTAGATTTCCAAGGTGATTAGTTTGTGGTCAGATCTAACCAGGGAGGAGTTGATTATTGGTGTAAGGCAATGGTCACCCATGTTAGTAATGACCACATCAAGGATGTTGGATGTGGGGGTAAGAACAAGCTGGTCTAGGGCATTGGAATTAATGAATTCCAGAAAGCGTTGGGCAAGTGTATTGGTACATGAGTAGTTTTCCCAGTTAATGGAGGGGTAGTTGAAGTTGCCCAGTATGAGAGTGTTAGGTTGGACCCTAATATTCTCCAGGGTGCTTAGAAACATGGAATGTAAGTCTTGGGACATGGTTGGGGACCTATAGCAGGCTATGACTTGAATCACTGTCTTACCCAATGTTAGCTGCACCTGAAGTATCTTAGTTGCATTATGTTGGGCTACCAGTATGGAGGTGTGCACATCCTTTATGAATATGGAAACACCACCGCCTTTGGAGATTTGGTCCAAGTTCTGGGACCAAAAGATGTGGAATGAGAAGTGCAGGAGTGCTTTCTGCTGCCTTGAACCAGGTCTCTGTTATAGCACAAATGTCAATGTTCTCCATTTTAAAGAGTGCTTCAAGCAAGTGCGCTTTGAGATTTAAACTTCTAGAGTTGAGCAGCATTATCCTCAGATTGCATTTGTTTGTAGCTGTAACGGTGGTAATTTGGTCTTTGGAACACCACCTAAAAAAGGCATTATAGGGTTAATTACTAACTTAGCACTATTTATACAATTTGGCCATATGTACTAACTCTGTTAACATATCCCTTCTAACAACACTACTTCTCTATAAGTATTTCCATTCCTAGCTGCAATTCTCACCATGGAAGTATTACTAACTATGCACTACTTTGCCTAAGTGATTCTCCCTATTTAATTTCCTAACTAATGTTCTGCTCCTCCACATATATACGTTCAACCATATATTTGTCTATATTCAAGCGTTTAAAGTCTTATTCTATTTGATACTATGTACATACTTTTGTTTTTTAAATTTTATCCTCTAAATGTGTTAACACTCATTCGTTTTGTCTATAATTTCTATTATTTGATGTAATGATTTTGTGTATAAGCTTAGGCTGGATCTGTTCTCCCCAGGCCTTCACTGAAAATGGGCACTGTCCCAGGTGGACCATCCTGGTAAACAAATGTAAAATAAAATAAATAAATAACATTATTTTGCAATAGCTGTTCTGAGTTTGCCAAAATATTTCTAAGTTTTGCAAAGTTCTGTGTTGTGAATATATGTAAGTATATTTTTTGCACTTGCTCAAACTGTTTTATTGATATTTGATAGCTCTGTGCTGCATTTATTTATTTTGTTGAATTTATCACTGTTTGACAGCCTGCACTTGTTAAAGAATCTCCATCTGCTTGTGCTCTCAAGTGGTTGTTTTAACAGTATTCTGCAAAAGCTGTTCTGAGTCTGCCAAAATATTTCTAAGTTTTGCAAAGTTTTTGTGTATTGGGAACATTTATCATGGTTATTGAACTTATTTCCAGGATTCTTGATATTGCAGGAATCCTTACTTCTGTTCTGATCTCTGTCTCAATTTATTAAAGTCGGAACTACTGGTCAATAACTTTTCATGTTATTATCTGATTGGCCTGAGGGTTTAACTATAGAAAAGTCTTCCATCTTACATTTTGAAAAGTTCTATTTGGAGCTTTCTTCTGCCTGTGGCTACAAGATTTGAAGTGTGTCTAAAACCAACTGGAAACACTAAGCTGATATAAGTATATTTTTGCACTTGTTCTAACTTTTTCAGTGATATTTAATAATAATTATATGTGCGTTTATATATTTGGTTAAATTTATGACTGTTTCTCTGCCTGCACTTGTTAAACACATTCCATTTGTTTGTTACTGCACTGCTCTTAGATTATTGTTTTAAAAGTATTTTGCTAAAGTTGTTCTGAGTTTGGAAAAATATTTTTAAGTTTTGCAAAAATGTCTGCTGTGAATATTTATCACTGTTAGTGAACTTATTTCCATTTTATTTATTACAGGAATCCTTACTTCTGTTCTGATCTCTGTCTCCATTGTATTTAGGTGGGAACTACTGGTCAATAGCTTTTTGTGTTTTTATGATTGGCCTCAGGGGGTAGCTTTATGTAAGTCATTCATATTGCTGTTATGAAAGAATTACATTTTGTAAGATTCTGCTTGGAGCTTCATTGTGCCTGTGGCTGTAAGATTTGGATTCGTTCTAAAACCATTTGTAAATACAGAGCTGATTTCAGTATATTTCTTTGCACTTGATCTGTTTCAATGATATTTAATAATTATGTGCTGTAGTTATTTATTTGGGTGAATTCATCACCATTTGTCAGCCTGCACTTGTTAAAGAAACTCCATCTGCTTGTTACTGTACTGCTCTTAGGTTGTTTTAATGGTATTTTGCTAAAGCTGTTCTGAGTTTGCAAAAATATTTCTGGGTTTTGCAAAGATTTTTTGTGTTGTGAACATTTATCAGGGCTAGTGAACTTATTTTCAAGGATTCTTGATATTACAAGAATCCTTACTTCTGTTCTGATCTTTGTCTCCATTTTTTTCAGGTGGGAACTACTGATCAATAGCTTTTTTGTGTTTTTATCTGACTGGCCTGAGGGTTTAACTTTAGAAATGTCTTTCATCTTGCTGGTATAAAAGAATTATCCCTGGGATTCAGCAAGCAGCCGTGCAGGAATAAGTTATTCCTGCATGGCAGGGACTGTTCCTGTACAGCATGGAGGCACACTGCCTGTGCTGTTAAATGGACATGGAGCTGTGTACAAGTGCAGGGGGTATGTCTGAGAGAAGAGTTCTCACAATACATATGCCCTTGCACTCAATAATTGCCTTTCGGCAATTAAAAATGAGCAAGAATGCTCATAACTCCCCCAGCCTATCAGGAAAACAAAAGTGGTCAAAGGCAAAATGGACAAATACCTCTCAACTGTCCCTGATTTTCAAGGACGTCCCTGATTTCTACTCAAATTTTAGCTCTATCCCTCTTAATCCCACCTAAAACTAGTGACTTTTGGAGGAAAGGTGGTGAATTGCATGTAATGAATCATGGCAATGATTAAGAGTTATAGACTTATTTACTCCAGAAAAGGTACATTAATCCATATGCTCTGATTTTGTCAAAGTCTCAAGTTAATAGCACTAATATTTTAAAAGCGTCCCTGATTGTCCCTGATTTTTTCTGAATTTGTACCTGATTCTGTTGAAATTTATCCCTGATTGGTTGAGAGCTAGACTCCCATGAAGCAGAAAGCTGATAAGATTACAGGTTTAGTATTAACAGGGATATTCTGAAGGGTATAGATAAAATAAAACTTTTTTATTTATAAATGCGATAAAGTTTAAGCATAGCTGCGCGGGTATGCCTGCTGCTTAGCTATGCTTAGTCCAGCTTAAACAGCACAAGAAGTTAAATAGCAAGAGACATCCGACATAAGCAGTATTGCAGTAGTGTAGTGGTTAAAGCATATGCTTTGTGAGCATCCATTTCTGGTTCAATCCCCACGGTAATCAATTTATATGTAGAAGCAGTATATAAACAATTTTGTTGAATATTACCTGCTAAATAACATATATTTGTTAACCGGAGTACTGGATTAGGTCCAGATATGAGGCGTCAGTTTAATAAAGTTGTGAAATACCCATATAAACACAAGTGCCCCATACAGGTTACACATGAATAAATGTAATGAAAGCACATTGGGGGATGTCAGGGACAGTAAACAAATTTATAATATGTAATGAATGATGAATCAATGCCATACAGCAGATAGTCTATAGAATGAAAAATAAGCAATGCTAAGCATTGCACAGCTCTGCTTACCAGGTGTAAGCATTGTGTAAATATGACTGCTAAGCAATGAGTTGTCCAGCTGAATGGATTTGCCCATTGGTAGACAGTGCTGAACCTGCCCCTTTAAGCAATGCCAACCTTAGCTAAGCAGGTTTGCCCATAGCTTAGCTTAGATCAGCATATTCAAAAGCATCCAATGATGGCAAAGGGTAGGAAATCAGTCGTATTTAAACCCCACAGGTGGGAATACAGATCATAACTGGTTGCAGCTTCCCACTGTAGGCAGAATGGCTGGAGTCTGAGAGGGAATGCGCTTCCATGCACAGCGCTGGTGCATACAGGAGTCCAAGGTCATGGTAGGACTCCTGGTAAAAAAAAAACATGACTAGAGACTGCTGCAGGGCCAGTACCAAGGCTCCTAATATAAAGCGGAAGCCTGAGACAGTCTCGCCCATGACCTCACCAGTGCCACTGGTATCCCTCGGACTGGTGATCAGTTCAGGCACCACTATGCCGACTTAAAATGGAGGAAGATGGAGCTCTTGAACCAGTGGGTCCAAGAATCAAGACAGAGGGGTAATGTCCCAACACTGTGTAAGTACTCATAACAGTAGCTGTTTAATAATGTCCAGCCTGTATATTTGATGGATAGGTATGGCTAAATATTTCTCTATTTCCAGAGAAGCAAGTGAAATCAGAAGTCCATAAAAAAGAAAAATTCACGACCCAAGGACGAAGCACCAAAAAGACTGTAAATGAATCCTTTATCGGAAGCCACACACTAAAACAAGCGCTTTCGCTCGGTGCAATACCGAGCTTTATCAAGTATATAAACCATGCTTAATACTCAACAAATATATACACTGAAGCCAAAGTCACATGCTATAACTAATTAATTAGTTAATTACGTAATTGTTGCATTGTGCATTCACTCCCGTGTTAAAGAAATATACTTGAATACACGCAAAGGACTGCAAAATGTAAGAAATATAAAATATAAAATATAAAGTCTTTCAATGTAATATAGACATGGAAGACTACCATAAATACAAGTTATATAGTATCACACCTTGTAGATTTAAAAATCAAATTTTGTAAAGTCTTTTCATTAAATAAAACAAATAATTCAACCGCCAATAAATTTTCCAAAAAATTCATCAAATGACTTCAAACTTTGTATGGTTAAAAACCTTTACCATCACTCAACACTAGCGTGTTAAAAGACTGTTGTTAAAAATGTTGTGAATATGTTTTAGAATAAAATATACCATATTGTATGAATGCTTATATCAAGCTAATACTGTCAAAGCATATTGGCAAGAAAAAACAACTATACAAAAAAAATAATGTAATTTAATAAATAGTAATTTAATAAATAATGTTATATTTAGTAATAAAAAGTGTTGAGTAATATAAAGTAAATTAATGTATATTCAATATAAATATAAATAACCATCTCAAAATACTAGTATTAGACTAGTATTAAATCTCATATGTTGACCTCATAAAAAATAATAGTAAGTGATAAAAGGACTGTGTAGTAATGAAACAAGTGAAATAGTGAAATAAGTGGAATAAATTCAACCCCACACACTATAATCGAGCAGTTCTTAACTTTAAAACACTACTGATATTAATACTGTCATTAAGACCTGGCGGTTTACTTGCATCCAGTCTCAGTTGCCACAAGAGTTCCCTATACTCAAGTGTAGTTTCCCAATCACCGCCTCTAGGTTCATGCGCAACTTGTTCTAATACTATAAATTTAAGGTTCATGTTGGGACAGGAAACTGAGTGTTTATAGAAGGTGTTAGTTTCTTTTTGCTTAGAAATATCATATAGATGTTCATAAATACGCCTCCGAATAGGTCTCTCTGTCTTACCAACATAAAAACTTGTGCATACTGTACATACCCCTAGATATACCACACCTTTTGTTGCACAATTAGAATAACTGTTAGATTTAAAAAGAAATTTCCTAGATGGGATATAAAAATTACTTTCATTAATTATAGCATCACATTGTTTGCACGTGCCACATTTAAAAGTGCCTAATGGGCGTCTGTTAGATGCAGAACTTGAAATATCTTTCTTTTCAAATAGTTGTTTAAGATTAGTATCCCTTTTCCTTACAAAAAAGGATATGTCTGCACTAGATCTTTGAGTTCATCATGCAGTGTAAGTATTGGCCAGTGTTTCCAGATAATATTCTCTATGTCAGGGGCATTAAGTGAATAAGTGTAAATAAAACTATTCTCCAGCTTTGGGCCACTGTCTGTTGATGGAACTCGACTTGCAAAACTTGCAGGACTTACAAACAGTCCAACACCTAGTAAAGAGGGATATTTTATGTCTCTGTTGGCAATAATTTCATTAGCCAAATTATTCAATAAAGAATCAGGGTACCCTCTTTCCAAAAATAATTCTTTCATAAATTTTAACTCCTGTAAGAAATCAGAACTATCACTACACATTCTAGCAGCACGAATAAATTGTCCCTTGACAATCCCCTTCTTTTTATGAAAAGGATGCCCACTTGAAAAATGTAGATATGAATTGGAAAAACTAGGTTTTCTGAAAAGCTTAGAAGAAAATCCTTTATTAGTGTCATCTTTGTGTAAAGAGACATCTAAGTAGTGTAGCTCTTTTTGACTAACATTACAAGTGAAAGACAAAAAAGTGGTAGTGGAATTAAGGTATTTGAAGAATTCATGAAACTGCTCTAGCGGACCGTTCCATAAAATACAAATATCGTCCAAATATCTCTTGTAGTGGACGATACAAGAGATATTTGGACGATATTTGTATTTTCCTGACATCCCCCAATTATTGCCAACAGAGACATAAAATATCCCCCTTTACTAGGTGTTGGACTGTTTGTAAGTCCTGCAAGTTTTGCAAGTCGAGTTCCATCAACAGACAGTGGTCCAAAGCTGGAGAATAGTTTTATTTACACTTATTCACTTAATGCCCCATAGAGAATATTATCTGGAAATACTGGCCAATACTTACACTGCATGATGAACTCAAAGATCTAGTGCAGACATATCCTTTTTTTGTAAGGAAAAGGCATACTAATCTTAAACAACTATTTGAAAAGAAAGATATTTCAAGTTCTGCATCTAACAGACGCCCATTAGGCACTTTAAAATGTGGCACGTGCAAACAATGTGATGCTATAATTAATGAAAGTAATTTTTATATCCCATCTAGGAAATTTCTTTTTAAATCTAACAGTCATTCTAATTGTGCAACAAAAGGTGTGGTATATCTAGGGGTATGTACAGTATGCACAAGTTTTTATGTTGGTAAGACAGAGAGACCTATTTGAAGGCGTATTTATGAACATCTATATGATATTTCTAAGCAAAAAGAAACTAACGCCTTCTATAAACACTCAGTTTCCTGTCCCAACATGAACCTTAAATTTATAGTATTAGAACAAGTTGCGCATGAACCTAGAGGTGGTGATTGGGAAACCACACTTGAGTATAGGGAACTCTTGTGGCAACTGAGACTGGATGCAGGTAAACCACCAGGTCTTAATGACAGTATTAATATCAGTAGTGTTTTAAAGTTAAGAACTGCTCGATTATAGTGTGTGGGGTTGAATTTATTCCACTTATTTCACTGTTTCACTTGTTTCATTACTATACAGTCCTTTTATCACTTATTATTATTTTTTATGAGGTCAACATATGAGATTTAATACTAGTCTAATACTAGTTTTTTGAGATGGTTATTTATATTTATATTGAATATACATTAATTTACTTTATATTACTCAACACTTTTTATTACTAAATATAACATTATTTATTAAATTACTATTTATTAAATTACATTATATTTTTTTGTATAGTTGTTTTTTCTTGCCAATATGCTTTGACAGTATTAGCTTGATATAAGCATTCATACAATACGGTATAGTTTATTCTAAAACATATTCACAACATTTTTAACAACAGTCTTTTAACACACTAGTGTTGAGTGATGGTAAAGGTTTTTAACCATGCAAAGTTTTAAGTCATTTGATGAATTTTTTGGAAAATTTATTGGTGGTTGAATTATTCATTTTATTTAATGAAAAGAGTTTACAAAATTTGATTTTTAAATCTACAAGGTGTGATACTATATAACTTGTATTTATGGTAGTCTTCCATGTCTATTTTACATTGAAAGACTTTATATTTTATATTTTATATTTCTTACATTTTGCAGTCCTTTGCGCGCATTCAAGTATATTTCTTTAACACGGGAGTGAATGCACAATGCAACAATTAAGTAATTAACTAATTAATTAGTTATAGCATGTGACTTTGGCTTCAGTGTATATATTGGTTGAGTATTAAGCATGGTTTATATACTTGATAAAGCTCGGTATTGCACCGAGCGAAAGCGCTTGTTTTAGTGTGTGACTTTCAATAAAGGATTTCTCTATTTCCCTTATAGCTGCAACTGAGTGAGTTGTGAATAAGGAAACCCATGTGAGTAGGCTGCAAAGGCTGTGTCGCGAGGCTGGTGAGTAACAATCATGCTTGTAGTAGTCATACCAAATAAATATAAAAGTAACTACTTATTAACCACTTTTTCCCACACTGTGCTACATAATAAAAATGTCTAGGAATGTCTGTATAAGACTGTTGTAATTACAAGGTCAGATTGTACAACCGAGAAAGATTTAGACAGAAAACACTAAAGAGATAGACAGCAATAGCCAAACAGCACACTGCTGAAACTTAAATTGTTGCATCTTGATCAGACACAGCCACAGTCATACCAAATAAATATAATACAAGTAGTAGAAAGTTAGCTGCCAGTATAAAAACTGTTTTGTGTATGGGTTGTACTGAATAAACCAGCCAATATGACAGTAATAGTCCAGTATAGGTCATATTTAAATAAAATTGGAACTGCCTGGCAATAAAGCTCTAAATCCTGGACTGGTTGTGTTTACTCTGGTATTGTATGGCATTTTTAGTGTTGCATTCTCTGAATAGTAATGTATTAACCACTTTTACCCACACTGTGCTACATAATAAAAATGTCTAGGAATGTCTGTATAAGACTGTTGTAATTACAAGGTCAGATTGTACATCTGAGAAAGATTTAGACAGAAAACACCAAAGAGATAGACAGCAATAGCCAAACAGCACACTGCTGAAACTTAAATTGTTGCATCTTGATCAGACACAGTCATGGTTCGAATCCTGGGAGTGGTAGTAAACTGTATGCATAATCATACCCCTCAACTGTACACATTTGTTCAGAACGTCCAGCTAATTGGCTCATACTTTCTGCCTGTTAGCCTGTCACTCTGGCAAATCAGTGGGATGATTTCAGAAGTTTAGTCAGAAAATAATGACATACATCTGATTTTCAATCCTCAAAACCTTCAGAAAATGTATATGAAAACAAACCTGTCACTCTAACAACTCTCCAAGTTTATAAAAGCAATATTCAAAATATGTCCCCATTTCTACCCCATGTTGTCAAGCTATGACCAGAGTGTGTACATTAAGAGATTGAGAGGTATGTGCATAATATTAACTCAGAATCTGGGAATATGTGTGGAAACAGTCAGGTAGTGTTAACAAACATTCCCTCCACAGGTCTGTCAGATAAGAAAACTGTGCCTGCCAATAAAGATTGAAATCCTGGACTGGTAGTGTTTACTCTGATATTGTATGGCTGGCATGTAGCATTCAGTAACATCTGATATCAGAATAGTACTGTTGTGTCAACCACTGTTTCTCACACTGTGCTACATAAAAATATGTCTAGGAATGTTTGTATATGACTGTTGTAATTACAAGGTCAGATTGTACAACTACGAGATACTTAGAAAACACTGAAGAGATAGAGAGCAATATTCAAACAGCACACTCTGCTGACACTTAAATTGTGGTATTTTTATCAGACACAGCCATGGTTTGAATCCTGGAAGATGTAGTAAGCTGTATGCATAATCATACCTCTCAACTGTACATATCCTTTCAGAATGTCCAGATAATTGGCTCATATTTTCTGCCTGCTCCTCTGTCCCCGTGGCAAATCAGTGGGATGATATCAGATTTGTAGTCAGCAAATAATGACATACATCTGATTTTCAGACCTCAAAACCTTCAGAAAATGTATATGAAAACAATTCTTGTCATTCTATCACCCTCCAAGTTTATGAGAGCAATATTCAAAATATGTCCCTAGTTGTACTCCCATGTTGTCAAACTTTGACCAGAGTGTGTGCATTAACAGATTGAGAGGTATGTGCATAATATTAATTCGGAATCTGGACATATGTGTAGAAACAGTCAGATATTGTTAACAAACATTCCCTCCACAGGTATACCAGGTAACAGATGTAGAATTTAGCTATAAGACAGTTGAAGTGTACACTGTTTACAAACATACCACTGACCAAACCAGGGTATTGTAATAATATCTGTACCTTAATGATTAAAACAATGATCATTAAAGTTGTGAGAACTACAAGGATATATAAGTTGTAAAATGACATCTCTCTCCACCCCCTACCATATCTGCAACAATAATCTAAATACACAAATCAGTGGGTATGTTTACACCAAACCTACTGTTGAGACATATGACCTATTGTTCAATAAATACTGAATTGTGTTTCTATTGATGTTCCATGTTTAAATACTATCATTGGTGGCATGTTGCTATCAATGTAACCTGCATGCCATTGTAATGGCCACTGTGGTTCCATATATGCATGTGTTCTGTTTGTTATGCAACTGTTCCTTTTCTGCTTTGGGTTAAAGGGGAATATCTATGCATGCTGTTATAACTAATCCTGGATTGTGTTGACTATTACTAACCTACATATGTTTTAAAGCTGCAATACCATAGCACATTTGGGAAGGCTGGTCCCAGTGGGACCCACCTCTCCCACCTAATCTGGCCATGGCACCAGGCTCCAGCATGTCTGGGACCCTCCTGGGGCCTCCTCGTCTGCTGGTCCTGCACCACCTTTGGGTGGACCCCCTCAGGGGATGGTCCTGTGTAATACAGCAGAGATATGACCAATAAACATGGACAGTCTGACACAATCTGGTCAGTGCAGAGGTATACACAGAGCTCCTTAGTGCAAGACGTATGGACCAAGCCTGACAAAGTGGATGTTTACAGCCATGTCAATGGGGATATCACAAGAATACTGGAATAGATAAGGTCACACAGATGATGCATTCACACACTCCTGTCTGTCCTAACACATATTAATCAGAGGAGCAGAGGTCCCAAGCCCACATACTTCACACTAGTTAGTGACATAAATCTTTACAGCATCCCACTGCTTTGTCAGAAATACACAACAGTTATGGTGGCCAGGCAACAGTACATCTGACAAACATCTGGACATAACATCACACTAGGTAAATACACTGAGCTGCTAGGCATGTCACAAAGCACTGTGCAAACTATAGGCAGACTGCCACAACACTGACCCAAGTTTCCTATGGGGGAATACACATGTACTTGCAAATGTAGCAGGCACTACAAGCATGTAACAGCATGGAGTAACAGACAACAGTTTGAAAGTGCATACCCACAACCAATCTGAACACAGTCACAGTCACATTACGGTAAGCCTAAGTAATATTGCAGTATATGGACTGTGTGAACAAAACCACCCTCATATGAGCCACTCAGTAACCCTACATATACTGGGCCAATACACAGTGTAGTCTGATGCCTGACTGTGGTATGGGACATGTGTCAGTCTGATCCTACAAACATGTACGCTGATAGTGTAGCAGCATGCAACCTCAGATAGAACAGGACCAAGAACAATGACATTTACCACAGTCTGTACACAGGCCAAGTAACATATTCACAATACACACTCTGTCAACAATCACCATAAGTACACAGACCTCACTACTGAATACACTACAACAGAATGTCCAGGTTTTGTCCTCAAATATAAGGCCTACTATACAGAACATATCTAGCAGTCTGATATCTCACTGGCTTGTTATCAGGTATGATGTCAGTTAAATAATGATGTACTGTACATATGCACCTCTTACTGCATGACATATGGACAAAGGGTGACAGACTTGGGAGACGGAGGCACAAACATAGGGCCAATATTGACATATTGCTGTGATAAACTGAGAAATTTCCTGGTGTAACAGGGTTTATTGTGACATATCTCTTCTGAGGGGTATGAAGTCAGTAACTCACATGGATGTCACCATGTACTGACTGCAATAATCAGAGTATGCTACTGCATATCTAAAGATAGGAAATGTGTGAGTAACACAACACATGTAAGACTCCAAACTCTGGACAGTCTGCAGATAGCCCTACAGGTCAGAGTTTCCTCAACCACATAACACTGTCATGCCAGACTTGAAATCATGTAGAACAGTCATATCCACACAAATCCTGTTAAACCAACATTACTTCAAATGTAGAACAGCAATACTTACATTCTGTCCCCATGTCTGGAACATCCCCCTCTTGTTTGTTGGCCTGTCTCCACAGTGTATGTTGTAAGAGGTATTTCCAACTGCCCTCTGTGATGCTGTTTGTCAAACACCCACATGAAGTTCTCCTCACAGTAAAGGAAAAGGACCAACACCCACATGAAGTGCTTAGTTATAGGAGTGTGTTTCTATGTAATTGCCTATAGGAATGATACCACAGCTATTCCACATGCAATTAGCAAGTGGGGGACTGCAATTCATGCACAGGCCATCAGCTGATCATGAGCATTCCTTGCAAAACTCAAGCTGCTGCCTATGCAAAACAGATGTACTTTTCCACATCTACCAGAGAGGGAGAGAAAGAGAGAGAGAGAGAGAGAGAGAGAGAGAGACAGAGAAACAGAGATAGAGAGACAGAGAGAAAGAGACAAAGTAAGAAAGGAAGGGAGTAAGAGAGTAAGAGCCATGAGTGTTTGTGTATGATCCATGGGCGGAGAGTGGTTTAACTGTTGCCTATATTGTTTATTAATCCATACTGTCACATAGTAATTGCACATGGCTGTACACATTTATGGCTGAGGATTGTCTACAATAACCTCTATAGTGTTTGAAAACTGTTGACCTTACAATGTGGACAATGGGACATATAGGTCCACAATATAATGATGTAGCAAAACCCACACTGCAGTGGATCCTCTCACTACACACTCATCCCAACATCCACACAGGATACTGATAACACATGCACAAACATCCACTTACCAGTGCTGAGTTTCCAACCCCTATCTGGCTATGTATTGTTATTACAGTGTTATGCAGTTATTGCACATGCCATGAGGCCTACATGTTGGAGAGCTGTTTAAAGGCGTCTTTGAAGGTGAGTGACATCAGCAACAGTGCTAAAGGTGGGAATAAGGGAAGTGTAGTACATGTGAATGTCCACAAAAGCAGGCGTCAGTGGAGACACACACACTGTGTTAGGGAAACACACACATTGTCACAGTTGGCAAGATCAAGATTCGAACCCCTACCTAACTAGTTTGTTACACTACAGCATTACACAGCTACAACAAGTGCCACAGAGCTTATATGGGTGATATGTGGCCAAAGGGTTATTTCAAGGTGAATAACATCAGCAGGCATGCTAAATTAGGACAATGGGAGGTGTAGTGATTGTGAATGGCTTCAAAACCATTAATCTCCACACACACACACACACACACACACACACATATTTCCCAGTACTGAGATGCATAGGTTCATTACTTCACAGGTGTGTAGTAGGTGAATGAGCCTGATGGCTGTACAAGGCTTGGCAAATGGAATACCTTGGCATCAGGTCACATAACAATGGTCTCCAGTGTGGCTCAGGGGTGTAGTCCCTAGATAGGTCCCCACGGGTGGGTATTGTATTCATCATCCACTCATCTGGGTTACTATTGTGGGTGGCCAGTGATGTGCACTGCTTCCCATGTATATGATCTATATTCCATAACATGGACAGGGTATGGGTTGTGCACATGTCCCATACACATGTTCTTTGACATGTGAAAGTGTACTTGAGGTCTCTAGGGCATGTTGTGTGTACAGATTGTTATCTTCTGATGTAGCATTCCTGACCTGATTTGGGGAGACCTGGCTATGGAACTGAGGTAATGCTTGCACCTACATTGACAGCATGTTACAGGTATTCAGTGGAGTTAGTGGTGTCTGTCCATACAGAGCATGTGTATAAGGCATGGTATTCCCTTTGTGGGTTACATTTGCAGACTCTACAATTGTTGCAGGCGTCCAGTGGGGAACATAGCAAAGGGACTATTGTGAGCATTCATTTGCCTACTGTAGGGATGGAACAGGGTCCCATGTCCTTTTACTTGCTGGATAACACACATTCAGTCAGGAGATGTTACACATCACCATACTTTCTGATGTCAGTAGCACTGTTGTGGTCAACAGGCGTGAAGTCCACTGCAATCACTCCATGGTTACTACCTGTGAGGCAATATACAGGAACTACCAATATAGTGGTTGTTGCCGAGCCAAGTGTGTTTGTGTATAGCCAAGTCTGTTTGTGTATGAGACATGGGTGGAGAGTCTTCTCTGAATAATACAAGAGTTGTCTATATTGTTCACCAATCCATAATGTCACATGTAGGGCTATGGATTGTCTACACCAGCCTCTGTGGTGTTTGACATCTGTTGTCCTTGTAAGGTGGACATTGTGACATATAGTAGGTCCTCAATATAATAATTTAGCAACACCCACCCCACAATACATGGTATTATACAATCACAGCAACCTCCACACAGGATACTGATGACAGACACACACTTGCCAGTACTGAGATTCAGACCCCTACCTAGCTATGTATTGCTACTACAGTGTACTGCATTTATCGCACATGCCACAAAGCTGATAGGATGAATGTTGTCTCGGGGTGTTTTTAAGGTGAGGAACATCACCAGCCCTTGTAAATACTGGCATTGGGTGATGTAGTGGATGAGAGATCCCCAAAAAAACTTTACCCTAATCTCACATTTACCAGGAGTGAGGTTCAGACCTCTACCGAACAATCATTACGGACCATTATGTTACACATTTCCCACATGTACCACTGACCTGACGTGGTTTATGGTTGGCAACAGGTACGTATAAGGTGGATGATATCTGCAGGACTGCTACAGTCAGGCTCTGAGATGTGTACTGGCTGTAAATGAGGCCAAAATCTTTGAAGTACACATATACATATGTACACACACAAACACTTGCCACAGATGAAATTCAAACCCATACCTGTGCAGTTACTGCTCCTACATTGTTCTGCATTTATGACATGCACCACTGAGCTTATAGGGCTGGCCCTTTTTCCAAAGGGGTTTTTCAATGTGACTGACATCAGCAGGCTTGCTAAAGTAGGGCAATGAGAGGTGTAGTGACTGTAAATGGCCTCAAAATCATTAATCTCTACACACACACACACACACACACACACACACACACACACACACACACACACACACACACACACACACACAGAATTTCACAGTTGCCATGTCTTGGATTAATATTCCTACCTATCTAGTATGTTACACTACAGTATTACACAATTATCGCACACACCACAGAGCTTATATGGCTGACCCTTCTCCAAAGGGGTGTTTCAACACGACTGACATCAGCAAGCTTGCTAAAGTAGGGCAAAGGGAGGTGTAGTGACTGTGAATGGCCTCAAAATCATATCTCTACACACACACAGAGTTTCACAGTTGCCATGTGTGGGATTAAAACTCCTACCTATCTAGGTATGTTATAATATAGCATTACACAGGTATTGCACACACCATGGAGATTATATGGCTGGCTTTTGCTCAAAGGAGTATTTCAAGGTAACTGACATCAGCAGACTTGCTAAAGTAGGGCAATGGGAGGTGCAGGGACTGTGAATTGCCTCAAAATCATTAATCTCTTCATACACAGTTTTACAGTTGCCGTGTATGGGATTAGAAATCCTACCTAACTAGGCATGTTACACTATAGCATTTCACAGTTATCCCACAGAAATTATAGAGCTGGTAATTGGCCAGATGGTTATTTCAAGGTGACTGACATCAGCATGAGTGCTAACATGGGCTATGGGAAGTGCAGTGTGTGTGTGAATGGGCCATAAACCATTCCTTTGGAAACACACACATGACATTTAGTCCCACACAACTTTACATTTGACAGGACTGGGTATACAAATGCTAGATGAATACTGATTTGTACTATCATGTTACACAGTTATCACAAGCACCACAGGCACTATAGGGCTGAGGGTTACCATAGGCAAATGTCTACAGTGATTGACATTGTCACATCATGTGATATTGGCCAGTTGGATGTGTGGTGGGTGGGACAGGCCTCAAGATGGCAATCCCTTTGTCACTGTCTGCCTCTCTTTTCCCCACATCTCTGTGTGTGTATGTTTGACCTATTATAGTGTGCTGGCCTTGGATATGTGTGAGTATTCCTATCCAATGTGTGTGTGAAGCATGAATGGTGTACAATGTGGTGTGTGTGCACAGACATCTGCAACTGACAGAAACGTATAGTCCACTGCTGTTGTCAGACATGGGCTTCATTTCTCTAAGTGTAGGAGCATGCCCAGTATACTGAAAAAGCTATTCTGAGTTTGCAAAAATATTTCTAAGTTTTGCAAATGTTTTTTGTGTTGTAAACATGTATCAGGGTTAGTTAACTTTATTCCAAGGATTCCTTTTATATCACAAATCCATCCTTCTGTTCTGATCTCTGTCTCAATTTTGTTTAGGTGGGAAATACAAGTCAATAGCTTTATGTGTTTTTATTTGACTGACCAGAGGGTTTAACTTTAGAAAAGTCTTTCATCTTGCTGGTATAAAAGAATTACATTTTGTAAGATTATGCTCGGCTTATTTGTGCATGTGGCTGCAAGATTTGGATTGCTTCAAAAAAACATCTGGAAACACAAAACTGATATAAGTGTATTTGTTTGTACTTATTCTTACTATTTCTGTGACATTTAATAATTATGTGCTGCTTTTATTTATTTGGTCAAATTTATCACTGTTTTTCATTCTTCACATGTTAAAGACATTTCATCTGCTCTTTACTGTACTGCAGTTAGGTTGCTGTTTTAAAAGTATTCTTCAAATGCTGTTCTGAGTTTGCAAAAATATTTCTAGGTTTTGCAAATATTGTGTGTGGTGTGAACAGTTATCAGGGTTATTGAACTTATTTCCAATTATTCTTGATACTTCTGTTTTCTGCCTCAGTTTTATTTAGGTAGGGACTACTGGTCAGTTGGTTTTGGTGTTTTTATCTCATTGGCCTGAGGGTTTAACTTTTGAAAAATCCTTCCCCTTGCTGATATAAAAGAATTACATTTTGTAAAATTCTACTCAGAGCTTTCTTGTGCCTGTTTTGGCAAGATGTGGATTGCTTCTAAAATCATCTGGAAATGCAAAGCCTATATATGTATGTTTATTTGCTTATTTGTTTATTTAATAATTATGTGCTGCATTTATTGCTTTTTTTTAATTTCTCACTGTCTGTCAGCCTGCACCTGCTAAAGAAACACCATCTGCTTATTACAGTAGTGCTCCCAGGTTGTTTTAACAATATTCTGCAAAACCCGTTCTGAGTTTGTCAAAAAATGTCTATGTTTTGTAAAGATTTTCCCCCAGATTCTGCAAGCCCTGCACGGCGTGCAGGACTAGTGCAGGAGTTACAGCAGGCAATATGTCTGCCGTGCAATCCTGGAATAATGTGTAGGGACATGCACGAGCACACCTGCACTACTCCTGCACGGACTCAGCCGCTGTATGCAAATTTCCCCATTTGCAGGAGAAATCCATGCAAATGAGGTGAATTTGTGATCCAGGCAGCTTGAAACTGGCCATGCAGGACTAGTGTAATCTGCAGAAATGTACTCTGCCAGTAACGGAGTACATTTCTGCAAACTACAAAACAGAGCCATGACAGCTCCAAATAAAGGGTGGATATCATGTAGAAAGCATGCCAATGGGCAGCTATAAGGCCATTAGCATGGAAAACAGTTGCAAAAATTAAAAAAATCAACTTTTATTTTTTTTAGCCGATCTTAAGCGTAGGGGCAGTGGTGCTCAAATGACATCAGGTGGAAAATAAGTAAAGAAAAACATAAAATAAGCATTCTAACCAAAACCACTATTTTGCCATTATACTCAATGGCAGGCAGAATACAACATGGCCAGTGAATAGTGGTTACTAAGGGGGGGGGACTCAGTGTGGGACATGTAACTATGCATCAGCAGGCAATCCTATGCAAATGAGAGGAATGATACTGAATCCCAGATTTCCCCTGCATGCTAGTCAGCACCCAACAGTGTAAGAGCAAGAATAGCTTGGTGCAACCCTAGGAGTTAGCTGACATCATGGGGGGGGGGTGTCAGGCATACTGTTAGTGGATTGGAGCCCTGCGACTCAGGTTTGCTCTTAGCTTATCAGAGCTAAGCAAGGGTGTGTGTCTGAGGCTGCCTAGCACTCTTTACATTGCCTAAGCAGGTGTGTGCGCTGCACACTGGGTTTTAAAGGAAAAAAAAAAGTAAACCACAAAATAGCAGCTCTGTGCACATTTGAGCACTGTGTTTGTGTGGTGCGCACCCAGGCTTAAACAGGAAGGCAACAGGAAGGGAAAACAGCAGTAGGAAGGTAATCTATGAGAACTAGCATAGCTGGCAGGTGAAATGTATCACCAGTGTATACAAGCGGGGAACTTTTAACAAACAAAACAATAAAATGATAGGGGCTGCAATAGCTATCATACAACAACATGTGGAAGAGGCTGAGGGTGGTTAGGATGTGAATCCTGTCGACCAACCCACAGTGAGGAGATGGAGATGATTGTACAGACTCAGGGTAACCTACCAGGGGCTACATGAGCTGGAGATAGTGGAGTGCTATAGGGTGGACAGGGACCTCTTACAGCAAATTGTTGAGCTGTGCCAGCCACGCCTGAGACACAGAACTAACAGAGGGGACCCAATCCCAGTGGATACCAAGGTATGTGTAGGCCTAAGAATACTAGCTAGAGGTACCTTCCAAAGGCCAACTGGAGATATGATGGGGATATCACAGGCATCAGCATCCAGGGTACTCCACAAGTTCCTGGTTGCCATGTCAGCACATGCCAGTGAGCAAGTATATTTCCCCAGCACCTGTGAGACGTTGGCCAGCAATATGCATCTGTTCCACCAAATAGCAGAATACCCTGACGTAGTGGGTGCTTTAGACTGCATGCACATATGCATCAAAGCACCACCCAGTGAGCAGAGTAGGGTCTACATCAACAGCAAGGGCTTTCCCTCCATTAACTGCCAGGTCGTGTGTGTGATGCCCAGGGCATAATAATGAATGTGAGTGCTGGCTGCCCTGGAAGCAATCATGATTCCCACACCTGGCATCTGTCGCAGCTGTACCAGAGATTTGCCAATGGGGATATCCCTTATGGTCACCTAGTGGGGGGTGCTGGTTATGCACTGGAACTGTGGCTGATGACACCCATCAGAAATACACACACACCTGAACAAGAACTCCATAATGAGGCACACACACAGACCAGAATTATAATTGAGTGTGTGTTTGGGATGCTCATGTCATGGTTCTGGTGCCTGGACACATCTGGTGGAGCCTTGCAGTACTCACCAGCTACATGTACCCAAATTGTTATCATATGTGCCATGCTATACAATATGATCCTGCAGAAACAGCTGCAGCAGGAACAGCATGGGGCAGGGCCACACAGCCCTCAACCATTGCCAAGGCCTGCACAGGCACAGAGTGACTCAGAGGAGGAGCAAGCTGAGCCTGCCCCAGAAGGCAGAAGAAGGCATGCCCAGTATGCCCTGGCCATGGCAAAGAAGCAACACATAGCACATACACTGACACAGGATGGACCTGGGGAATGACACCTCTCTCTGACTCGCACATACAGTAAAAGGGATGCCAAACATGACACTACCTGTGCTCAACCATGTGTATGGAGTGTACTATGTGCATCCGACATAGGCAGCCCTTCAGCATCACCCTCAATACTGGCACACCCACAAGGTAAGTCACTCAACTTACCAATTGCTGAATGTAGTAATATGTGTTGTTACCTGTATCTATGGTATGGATGTGAGCATGCAAGGGAATCGGGTGGCTGAATGTCATGCCATCAGATAGTAGACACCTATAGTGGTAGCATGAGTTCTGTAACAAATATGGGTGTCACCACAGTAGCCAGTACTACACATGGTAACACAACCCACTGCAGGAAATGTGCTGGGCCACATGTGTGTCCATATGACACACACATGCCAGTCAGGGAGATTCACATTCCCAATGACAGTCACAGCCAGCAGGACAGGTGTAGACAAGCACAAACAAAGGTTGTGCTAAGGCCACTGAATGATGCATATGAGTAACCTCCCCCCAGGCCTACACAGACAGAGTACATCAGGTCAGGCAGTGGGATGTTAGTTGTGAAGGGTAGGAATTCAGAAACCAATATGTAGGTCAATGAAACGTAAGACTGAATTGCTTCTAGTCAGCATGATAGGTTAGGAAACATGATGAAATGGAGTAACTGACATACCAGTACAGTTATAGCAAATGTGTACAAGTGTCAGGTGTCCCCCCAATCCTGTGTAGCAATGAAGTAACATTCAGGTGTGCCCCACCAATATCCTATGCAGACAGTAGTAACAGTCAGGTGTGCCCCCCAATCCTATGTAGACATGTAGTAACAGTCAGCTGTGCCCCCCAATCCCATGTAGACATGTAGTAACAGTCAGGTGTCCCCCCAATCCTATGTAGAAATGTAGTACCAGTTTGGTGTGCCCCCCCAATCCAATGAACTCATGTTGTAACAGTCAGGTGTGCACCCCCAATCCTATGTAGAAATGTAGTAACAGTCAGGTGTACCCCCAATCCTGTGTAGCAATGTAGAAACAGTCAGGTGTGCCCCCCATATCCTATGTAGACATGTAGTAACAGTCAGGTGTGCCCCCAATCCTATGTAGAAATGTAGTAACATGTATGTGCAGGTATAATACCAGTGGACCACAGATGACCAGAGGTGGCCAAGGTAGCAGGATAGATTGTAGCATTTCACAATATGCAGGTATGTGTGTGTTAGGTTGGTGTGTGTTTTCATATTGTGTGACAGTGATCAGTATGTATACATGTTGAGATAAGACCTGGTGGCCATTGCCCACTACTGCTGATGATAGAGCCAAGTCCTCACAACTGCAGTTCCAAAGACAATTCCCACCAGTGTAACACATGCTAGCAGTAAGCCATTGCAAATGTATGGTGGTAATATGTTTTGCCATCTGAAAGAGTGACATGGCATGGCTGTTGGGCTAGATATATAAGCAGCACACTGGGGAAAGTACCCCAGACATACAGTATAAAATGTGTAACTGAAATGGACACACCCTTTGAATTGTACATACAGGTATACATCACATTATCTGGGCCTGTAGTAGGGGACACCAGTCTCATTTGCACGAACACTTGCAGATCACAAAGGTGGTAGGACTGATGTATTGGGAAACAGCTGATGTACCTGCACATGCCAGCATAACTGGAATGCCCCATGCATATCTGTGCATGAGATGCAAGTAGTGTCCATAGCACATATGCACCCAGCTCACCCAAACACCACCCACAGGTACCTCTCTGGTCGTATCCCAGCTGTGGAGAATAGGTACAATATGACCCCACCTGTATATGGCAATAGTGAAAGAATGCAGCATGCTGTGCAGGTGTCCCATGAAGGTGTGTCCCTAGCTGTAGGTAGCACCCTGAAGTATTGGCATAAACACCTTGCACACCTACCCTGTCACCCCAGGGGAATATACTGTATGATGGTCTGAGACTGTAGGACTGACAGAATGCAACGACTTGCCACAGATGGCCCGCATTAACACCAAATGGCCTACAGGCCTCTGCCAAAGGCCTGTGTCTCACACGTACTGCCAATGCATGGTATGTCATGGACACCCAAATAACAACATAACACACTGTACATAAGCCATATGCAAGGCTATGTGGACAAACCACAGTAACATGTCCACCATGTCCCACTGCATGAAGTGTGGACCAACACCAAAACACAGCTGTGATGAGGTGATAACCTTAGGGAAAGTATCAGAGAATGTATGCATAATGCATGGCAGAGGATAGAATAATAGAGATGGGGTGGGAACATGGGCAGCATGGAATGTGCAAGGTCTGACACACAGCTATGTGCACACAGGCTGCACACACATAAATGGGTGGCTACATACCTGCCCATACACCACAATAGGGGTAATGTCCTGAATCATGGCCCCTGCCTTTGGGTAACCTGTGTGAATCTGTACAGCTGTGAGGTACTGCCACAGCAAAATAAGGCCACACTGTCATGTCAATGGATGTACAAGTATGGGATCGTCTGCCAGCACTGTACTAAGGTGCTGAACTGGGTACACAGACCCAGCAGCAAGTGTCTGCAGCTCCCCCTCCAGAATAGCATAACTTACCATGAATATGTAGGTATCTGCCTACAATACCAGACACAGCTGCAGTCACCCTTGTCTCCCAGGACATCACTGTGAGGAAGAATGTCCACCTGACAGTACATGAGTACATAAACAATCACAATGTATAACAGTACATATGTCTGAATATCTCTGCTAACAGCAGTACCATGTAGCAGAAGCAGTGCATACACAATCGTCTACAGTACAAACTATCCCCTGCACAGTTTGTCCCCATATTGCCAAATGATCTATGGCTACCCTGCAGAAACAGTTTGCTACTTGTAAGTGTACAACACAAAGGTCTGCACTGGAGTAAAAACTTCCTGGAATGGATCCACACATTCAGTGCAGAAGGGCTTAACGGGTATGCTCACACACTTAAACAAATGAAGCCCATGTCTGCAAACAACAGTGGGCCATACATATCTGGCAGTTGCATTTGTTAGTGCATACACTCCTCAGTATGCACCAGTCATGCTTTGCACACACAGTGGATATGAATACAGACATATATCTAAGGACAACACACTATAATAAGCCAAAAATAGACATACATAGATGTGTAGAAGAGAGTGACTGTGACAAAGAGCCATCCATCATCAGGCCTATCCCACCCAGCACACAGCCAAATGGCTACAATCACATGAAGTGAAAATGTCACTCACTGTAGACATTAGCCACTGGTATCTGTCAGCATTACAGACTATGTGGTGCAAGTGCTAGCTGTGCAACATGACTGTAAAAGGCAGTAGTCATTTAGCAGCTGTATACAAATACCTGCAGAATATAACCCTGAGTGTGCCCGCATGTGGTGTGTCAACCTCTAAATGAATGGGTTATGGCCCATGCGCACACACTGCCCTCCCCATAGCCCTAATATGACAAGCCTGATGAGGTCATTCAATTTGAAATACACCTTTGGGAATGGAGTAGCTCTGTAATCTCTGTGGAGCACTAAAAAACTATGTAATGCTGTAGTGCGATAAACTAATTAGGCAGGAGTTCTAATCCCAGATGTGGAAACTGTGTGTGTGCGTGTGTGTGTCTCTGTCTGTGTAGGAAGCAATGCTTTTCAGGCTAATCATGCTCACTACAATTCAAATGCCGTACTTTGGCAAGGTGGCTGATGTCATTCACTGTGAAATGCACCTTTGGGAAAGGTTAGCCCAGTCATCTCCCTAGCATGTCCTGTAACAGCATACTGCTATAGTGTGATGAACTAGTTAGGTAGGAGTTCTAATCCCAGACATGGCGACTGTGTGTGTGTGTGTGTGTGTGTGTGTGTGTGTGTGTGTGTGTGTGTGTGTGTGTGTGTGTGTGTGTGTGTCTCTGTGTAGGAAGCAATGCTTTTTAGGCTAGTCATGCACACTACAATTCAAATTCCCTACTTTGGCAAGGCTGCTGATGCCATTCACTGTGAAATACACTTTTGGGGAAGGTGTAGCCTAGTAATCTCCATGGTGCATACCATAACTGTGCACTGCTATAGTGTGATAAACTACTTAGGTAGGAGTTCTAATCCCAGACATGGCAACTGTGTGTGTGTGTCTCTATGTAGGGAGCAATGCTTTTTAGGCTAGTCACACTCACTACAATTCATATACCCTACTTTGGCAAGGCCGATGATGTCATTAACTGTGAAATACACCTTTGGGAAAGATGTAGCTCAGTAATCTCCATGGTGCATCCTATAACAGTGTAGTGGGATACAGAACACAGGTAGGGGTTCTATTCCTACACATGACAAGTGTGGATGTTTGTGTGTTTCTATGTCTATGTAGGGAGCAATGCTTTTTAGGCTAGTCACACTCACTACAATTCAAATGCCCTACTTTGGCAAGCCTGCTGATGTCATTCACTGTGAAATACATCTTTGGGGAAGGAGTACACCAGTAATCTCTGTGGCATGTCCTATAACTGCATAGTGCTGTAGTGTAATAAACCAGTTAGGTAGGAGATTTAATCCCAGACATGGCAGGTGTGTGTGTGTCTGCATTTGTCATTCGTATACTGTGTGGAGGTGGCTGTGAGTGTGTAACAACTGGAGTCATTGTGGAGCAGGTTTTGCAAATTTCTTGTATGGCGGGCCTAGTATATGTCACAATGTCGACCTTACAGGAATAGCAGATGTGAAATAGCCGAGAGGCTGTGCTGCAAATCCATACCACTACATGTGACATCAAGGCCTGGTGAACAAAGTTAGCAACCCTTGCATTACCCAGAGAACACTCTCAACCCATGTCTCATACACAAACACACTTGCCTAGGCAACAACCGCTATGTTGGTTGTACCATGCATATTGCCCACAGATAGTAACCATGGTGTGACTGCAGTGGACTACAGAGGGCATGCCACCCTGTCCATCATTCCAATAGGCACGTACATGCAGACAGTGCACCTTCACTATGTTCCCCACTGGACACCTGCAACATCTGTGGTGCCATCAAATGTGACCCATAAAGGACATACCATGCCTTAAACAAATGCCCTGTATGGACAGATGCCACTGACACCAGGTGAATACCTGTATCATGCTATCAATGTAGGTGCAGGGTCAACCTGCTGTCCATTACCCGTTCCTGCCACATGAGGCCAGGACTGGCACATCTGTGATAAAAATCTGTGTACACAACATGGGCCAGACACCCCAGGTACAGTTCCACATGTCACTGTACATGCATGTGGGATGTGTGCACATCCCAGACACCGTCCATGTCATGGGCTAAAGAACACATACATGGCAAGCAATGTGCAGCAATGGCCACACACAATAGGTACCCAGGTGACTGGATGGTGAATACAATACCCACCTGTGTAGGCCAGTCTAGACACTGCACCTCTGAGCCACACTGTAGACCATTGTCATGTGGCCTGATGCCAGGGTATACCCATCACCTAGCCTTGTATAGCCCTCTGGCACCATCTACCACTACACGCCCATGAAGCAATGCACCCATGCATGTCAGTACTAGCACCCTGTGTCTATGTGTGTGGTGTATGATGCTTTTTACCACATTCACACTCACTACAAGCCCCATTGGCATACTGAAGCATGCTGTCTGATGTCAAATACCTCCACATACCCTTTGCCCATATAACCTCCGTATAACCCCTGTGGTGCATATGATACCTGCACAGTACTGTATTGTGGCTAACTAACTAGTGAGGAGTTGTATTACTGACCCTTCCAAATGTGTCAGTATGTGTGTGGGTCCCTCAGAGAGTGTGGCTGTTTTGATGCTGACACCTGTTCATGTGAACAGGCATGTGTACTACACCTACCACATAGGTACCATATCACTGTTGTAGATGTCACTCACCATCACATATACATTTGGAGAGCTCCTCAAAATGTAACCTATGTGGTGCATCCAATAACTGTATAGACATGTGATAACAATACATAGTTAGTCAGGGATTTGGTACCCTGTACTGGTAGGTGTGTGACACAAACATTCTTAGGTATTACTCTTCCACCCCTCCCTGACATATCTCTGCCTCTCTCACTCCCTCTCTGGTGGATGTGAAGACTTACACCTGCTTTCCTTAGGCAGCAGCATGTGTTTTGTAAGTGATGCTCATGATCATCTGATGGCCTCTGCATGAATTGTAGCCCTCCTCTAGCTGATTGCATGTGGAACAGCTGTGGTAACATTCCCATAGCCAATTACATGGAAACATACTCCAATATCTAGGAACATCATGCTGGTGATGGGCTTTTTCATTCACTGTGAGCAGGACCTAGATCTGTTGTTTGGCAAACAGCATAACAGATGGATTGGGGATTTACCTCTAACAACATACTGTGGAAACAGGCCAACACACAGGAAGGGCATGTGCCTGACATCACTGCAGAATGTAAGTGTTGCTATGCTGCATTTGGAGTAATGTTGGTTTAACAGGGTGTGTGTGGATATGGCTGTTCTACATGTTTTAATACAGGTCATGACAATGCTATGTTTCTGAGGAAACCCCCATCTGTAGGGTCATCTGCAGACTGGGCAGTGTTTGGTGCCTTCTGTTTCTTGTGTTACCCACAGAGCACCTATCTGTGACCTGCAGAAGCATAGCGTGAGGATTGCAGACAGTACATGGTGACAGACATGAGAGTTACTGACCTCATATCCCTCATAAGACATATGTTGCAACAAACCCTGTTACAACAGTAAATGTATGAGGGTATCACAGCAGCATGTCAATATTGGCCCTATGTATGTGCCTCCAGCCACAACTCTGTCAACCTGTGCACATATGTCATGCAGTAAGAGGTGCATATGTCCTGTACACCATAATTTATTGACATCATATCTGATAACAAGCTAGTGGGATATCAGACTGTGACACATGTTATGTATAGTAGGGGTTCTCTTTGAGGACATAACCTGGGCATACTGTGGTTGTGTATACAGTATTGAGGTCTGTGTAATTATGGTGATTGTCCACAGTGTGTGTGTTGTGAATATGTACCTTTGCCTGTGTACAGACTGTGGTAGATGTCATTGTTCTTGGTCCTGTTCTATCTGATGTTGCATGCTGCTCCAGTGTATTGTACCCTATTGACGTACATGTTTTTAGAGCCAAACACACACATGTCGCATACCACAGACAGGCATTTGACCACACTGTGTAGTGGCCCAGTATATGTAGGATTAGTGCATGAGTGGCACATATGAGGATGGTGTTGGTCAGATAGTCCATATACTGTAATTTTATGCTAGCCATATGTGGCTGTGGCTGTGTTCACAATGGTTGTGATTATGCGCTTTCACACAGGTGTCTGTTACTCTGTGCTGTGACATGCCTGTAGAGCCTGCTATATATGCAGGTACATGTGTATTACCCCATAAGAAATGTAGGCCAGTGTTGTGGCAGTCTGCCTCTAGCCTGCACAGTGCTTTGTTACATGCCTAGCAGCTTAGTGTACTTACCCAGTGTGATTTTATGTCCAGATACTTGCCAGATGTACTGCTGCCAGGTCACTATAACAGTAATGTATGTCAGACAAAGCAGTGGGATGCTGTACAGATGTATGTCACTAACCAGTGGGTAGTATGTGGCCATGGCACCTCTGTACCAGCGGTTATTATGTGGCAGGACAGACAGGGGGGTGTGAATGCATAACCTATGGGGGCAAATGTATACCAGTATTTATTTATTATACCCATCTACATGGCTGTTAACATCCAAATTGTCAGGCTTGGTCTACATCTCTTGCACTAAGGGGTTCTGTGTATACCTTTGGACTGACTAGAGTGCGTCAAACTGTCTACATTTATTGGCCATATCTCTGCTGTAGTCCACAGGATCATTACTGTGCTAGCAGTGGTACTGTACTATGATGTCCTTAGGATGTCTGTCACTGGCCAATGGCACACATATTAAAAGCAGATGTGACCTCCCACACACAACATGTCTGTGAAGAAAACCCATATCGCAGTAGCAATAGTCTACATATATACCTGCACTGCATACCTGACATCCTCTTGCACTATGAGGATGGGACTATTGGGGCTGAGGTAGGGCTCTACTCCATGTTCAGGACATATGGTGGACATATGTATGTGTATATATCTATATATATAGATATATAAAATTATCCATATATCTATATAGATATATATACATATACATATTGACATACATAGATGATTATTTATATGTATATATATATATATATATATATATATATATATATATATATATATATAAACACTCAGATATATACATATACACAGCAATATATATCTACACATATACAGATAGAGATACATATGCACATAAACTTATGGATAGCTACATATATATTGACAGTATTAGGTATATCAGAATAGATATGTATGCACATATAGCTATTGATATCTACATATATATCTACATAAATAGGCATATCTGTACACATAGGATGTGCATACATATATAGCTATATATACATATAGCTATATATATATATATATATATATATATATGTATATATGTATATACAAAGAGATGTACACATACTCATATACATGTTACAATATACAGATGTGTATACAGACATATGCATGAATATACATGTGTATGTACATGTAGACATATATCAACCTATTATATATATATGTCTATATTCCTATCATGTGTAAACCTCACGGTTGTGTATACTCTCAGATGTATCTCACCGTATGTATCTGCTATGTGTACATTATGTTAAAACAACATATGTGATAAAACAGTCATATTAATAACAAGTACTACACAATTGTGGTAGTAAAGGCAATTGTGAAAAAATAATCAATATGTGTATTGACAGATATATTGGAAAACAACGGCTGTCTTCACAGTGGTTATGGTGTAGTGGTTAAGTGTTGTGACTTGGGTCCTGGGTTCAAGATCTGCAAGGGCTGTTTATTTTCTTGCTGGGCAGAACAAGGGCTGTTGTATACAGAGTGGTTAAGGCAGTTTTGAGCATCTTTAAGTGCATTTGCGTGGTTTTGTCAGAAGCTTAGTGGTACTAAGCTACGGGTAAACGTATGGGCACTTACACAGTGTAGGCTTTGCTTACCAGTGCTCATATCAGCTTGGAGGTTATATTGAAGCAATGTTGATACCTGCTAAGCATGGCTTAGCCCTGGTAACCAGTTCACACCACCCAGTCTGATAACATAGCAAGGTAATGACATCTGTAATAAGTGTATGTAATGCCATGTACAATACATGCATCTATGTGCTGTCATTATGGTTGCAAGGGGTGTGAGTGTCATGTCTGGGACACAGGCTTATGTGAGGCCTGTACAGCACTGTTATTCATGTGACTTTGTTACATATAGGGGTAGTAGCCCAGGGTATGTGCTGTCACACTGGCATGTAGTGTATGATGGCGGTACTACTGTTGACAGTGCCTACCCAAGCAAGAGTAGAGTGCTAAATGTAGTACTGACAGGCACACCTGCAGGCATAGCTGGACTCTGCTCCCTGTTGGTATCCTTGGAGTGTGAGCAGTGTCACTATATATAGCCCCTAATAGGTAATGATCCAACATGTGTAATGTAACTGTAGACTACTGGCTGTACAGCACATGATAGCGAGGGCTCCTGACATGTAGTTATGGCATACATATTGTTGTCAAACATCTGTCAACACATTCATCCTACGGCATAGCTACTTGCCAAGTGGATGACTGTCAGGCCCTGTACAGATGTACAAATGGCAGGTATCCCACTGGGATATGTACAGGCATCCTAAGCTTGATTGAAACTGACATGTCTGCCCAGCTGTGTAAGAACTGGTAAATATTGGAGATAACACCCTGTATGCAACACATGCCACGAGTACCTCCACTACACTACCACAGTCAACTGAACATGCTTGGGTACAGGTCTCCATCACCGACACTAACCATGTGTTGTATTGCATGTTGTATGCATGTCAAGTTGATCACCTCAGTGGCCATGTGCAGGAGGCACCTGGTGGAATGGCTGATGCATGTCACTTCCACCCTGAGGGTCAACACAGTAGTGTCTTTCGATGGCTTGCCTGCTGCCACATGGCAGGTGGCAGGATACCACTGTACACACAATGCCTACACAACCCGTCTCTCCTTGGACAATAGCTAGGTACACAGCTATGGCCACCTGCAGAGATGCACCCCAGTACTGACACATATGTACATGTGCATGACTGAGTATAGCAGTTTCTGTGTGTTAGCAGACCTGTACGTGGGAATTCCAAGAGGGCCTTCACAACCACCACAACACCCATTTCCATAGCCAGTTGTGGCTGCTGCTGTATGGGACATTATATGTACCCTGTTAAGCTCCTCTCCATACCGGCTACATGAGCCTTGCAGTACCATCACAACAGCGTTGTACAAATGGGTTGATAGGCATGGGATACACACTGTCTTCTACCAAAAATGTGTGTATGTGTACATGTCCATTTATCTGTAGGGTATAGCATTCCTAGGCCACATACTCCTATTACAATACTCATTGCCACATAATTGTACAGATAGTGTTGTTGCCCATCGGTGAGGCATGACAATTCAACACCCTGCTATGCGTGTGTCATGTGCATTAGATGGGGTTTATATCATAATGTTGAAGCCTCATAACTTTGAATTTTATTACATCGAATCCAAAACCTCGAACACTGTCAATAACAAAGCCGCGGAACATCAAATTCTTTCCCAGGAAGAATTTGGTGGGCCGTTTCCATGGCTTCACTATTTCCTCCACTGTGGTGCAATCTCGGAGTTGGTATATTTAAGTCGGGGGGTGTGGGGGTCACAGCCCCCCACATTAGAAATAGTTTTTGGTGCGCTTGTGTTGTGTGTGTGTTTCTCGGAAGAGCAATTTTTTCCCTGGGAAAAAATTTGCTGTTCTGAGCTTTCGATGTTATCACATTTTGAACTTCCAAGTTCAAGCTTATGGTGTTCCATGTTTTGGAAGTTTGATTATGTAATATAAACCCCATTAGATGCATATCCCTGTAGTACCACTTTTGGGATCTACAATGGGTTGTATTGCAGTCATGGTCAATGTGTGATGGTGGGTATATCAGAGTGTCATCATGGGTTTCAGGGAGTACAATATCCACTGGGGGATGTGGGTGCTGTGTACACTGTCATTACATCAAGGTACACAGTTATGCATGTGCTGTGTGCAGCCTACCTGTAACACATTGGATACATGGTCAAGTTAGTTAGCAGCGATAGGCCCTGGTCTCTCGGATGTGTGTCTGCCTGTTATGTGTCTGTTAATGCATATATGAAGGTATGTCACACTATGTATTGTCCATATACACCCATTACATCCCCCATTAGCATACTGTACATGTCTGGGGATGTTCTGCATGTAACATGTAACCTGAGACACACCTCACCCTAAATGCTGTGTGGTGTGTGCAGTGGCAGCCACACATGTCAGTATCATTACATACCTAGGTGGGGGTCTAGTCCCAGTGTTGCCAAGTAATAGTGTGCATGTATGTGGATGGGTTTACATCAGGTTGCAGATTACACATGCCCCAGCTGGTCACCTGTCCATGTGGCACAGGCAATAACTGTTATACTAACCTGTGACATGTGTTCAACTGTACCCCAGATATGTCACAGCCATGGTGTCACCACAGTGCCATACCCCATTGTGGAATATGATTGCAGACCATCCTTGTGCTGACACGTACACCTACAACACAAATGGATAGCATTATAAAGACCACAATCAACCAGTGTCACTAACAGCTATAATGCATCATTGCTGGATGACTACACTACCTGATATATAAGCATTACACATTACTCCTTACATATTACACTGCAGTACTGTGGTACACTGTAGTACAGTCACCATGTGCATCAGAACCATATTAGCCTGTCCGTGCATTGATGGTATGGATGACAGGGATGTGGCACAGGTATCATATGCACAGGGTGTGTTGTTGGTTTGCCAGAGGCCAAGGGTGGGCCATACATTTGGCACCATTTGTGTGGGTGAGGGGTGTACTGAGGTGAACTGGGTGTGGTGATGTGTGTGTAGGTATGGGGTTGCCCTAGGTGTGTTTGTATAGTGTGTGGGTATGCATGCACACAGTTTTGCCATGTGGCTGTCCTACACAGGTGTTTATGGACAGCTGTAGACCATACCTGGCAGGGTGTGCAGTTCACTGCCTACGGCCACAGACACATGGACTGTGCTTGCCAGGGGTTCCATGGGCATGTCCAGGTACAGGCCTTGATGTGCTACTCTTACCTGACAATTACAAATGTTCGCTGGTACCTGGTCCCTCCTGGAACTGGCCAGGACCACATGCTCGTGGCCTGCTGTGGTGTGGACAGTGCCCCCCCCCACACTGCCGGGGCTGGTACTGCCACTACGGGAGCAACTTGGTATCCTAGCACATCCACATTGACTGCCAGCTGTTGGTGTTGCTGGTCTACATCTACGCAGCCATCGCCACACCCCCACCACAAGTTCAAGCATGGACATACCACGGTCGATGAGGGCCATCATCTCAACAGCTCTTCTATCCATGAGCTCGATATAAGCATGGATGGCACCAGACAGTTCACGGAAGTTGTCGCTTGCAGATGAGAGAGCAGCCCTCTGCAGCCTCAGGCCTTGTCTGGTGTAACGTTCCATATGTGCCTGTGCTGCCATGGCAGCCTGAAACATGCAACAGGTACCAGCTATGTCGCTCTGCCAGGGCCATGATGTCCAGCGGTCCTACCAGGAGCACCCTGGGACATCTGCCTATATGGTACCCTGCTGGACATCTGGCTATGCCTGCTGCGACCAGACACAGTAGGCATGGTTACCACACTTTCCTGTGCACTGCCACCAAATGCCAGCTGTCCTTCCGCTATGGCCACTGGTGATGGGATATGTATAGGCACTGAAACTGTGTGAAAAGTTGGGGTGGCTAAAAGGGGGATATCAAATGATGGTGCTGTTTCGGCCCCTGACAACCCCGCCTGTGCCTCAGCAGTACTGTCATCATCTCTGGTGTCTGTATGGACACCAACATCAGATTGCATGCAGGAGGAACCATGACCCATCTCACCACCTGTGGGGGAAAACAATAAACGCACTTTAAAACCTGTACAGCATTGCCTAACAGTACACACACACACACACACACACACACACACACACACACACACACACACACACACACACACACACACACACACACACACCTTCGTAATACCTACCTGTCTGTAACTTTACAGACAGTCCCACGTATATTTCCATGTGTTCCCCATCCTGCATCACACTTGGTAACATACACACATTGATGCCACTCTTTAACATATCAGTCCTCTAAATGCCTAGACAAGCGATCACAATACAAGACCTGTTACTAAATTACCTGCCTGACCTGTGTGTAGTGGTTTTAGATGACATCACTGCTGTCATTCAGTGTTCACCCTGTGTATGCCCGGACATCATGAACATGGCCCCCATATATGTGGGCTGCTATATTCACTCCATAATATCACGCACTGGTGTGTCATGTCTATGTATTGCTCAGTACATGCCAGATATGCTGCTGAATCAGCCTATCATGTGACACCTGTAATATATGGATACACTCCCTGGTGTTGACTAGTTCTTCCCCCAATGCATCTGTAGTGCTGCATATGTCAGTTGTAGGTCACCTCTCTGCTGAATGAGATATTAAGGGTATACCTGGTGCCTACCTTCCCTCTCCATGCCTGTTCCATGCTACAGATCTTATACTATCAGCTGTGATTACATACATGACAGGTATTCCTAGTGTGTAATGTGGCAGTCCATGTCCATTTACTGCATGATCCCAAAGTGAGGTGCTGCTGTATGAACACCCTACAATCACACATGTACATACATGGCCACCCACACAAACAGGCACACATGCACACACACATCCTACATGCATCAAACTCCCTCCACTTCACCAGAGTGACCATACAGAAAAACTAACTACCCACCAGGATGTGCACACACACACACACACACACACACACACACACACACACACACACACACACACACACACACACACACACACATACAGGTGAGGTTGCACCATGATAGTACAAACAGTCCTACTATTACCCATCTGTCAACATGCATAACATATGGTACACAACAGCATATAGTTCAGCTATAGTCTATCCATGCTAGCATGTGTGTGATGCATGTGCTGTGTCACTAGGTGATGCCCCTTCCCCTGGATACCACTGCACCCATGTACACAGTATTGCTGTGCACATGTTCTGCACCCTGCCATGTACTGTGCACCACACCTCACAGGTGTACAACCCATTGCTGAATGTGTACTACTGTGTCAGTTATGTCAGCTTTAATGCTCACAGCCCCTATGTTTTTCAGCAGCACATACCTGGGATGATATGTGGACAGATGTCATTTGTGAATGCCTGTCTGATTTACAGCTCTCAACATCAGTGGATCATGTATGACCAATCCAATACTCTTACACTGACAATGATCAGAGTATACTATAGCTATGGGGGGGGGGTGTACACACCTTTATTGATATGATGCACCCATCCTTGATCTGCCATGGGGCCACATCACTGCATATCTTAACAGTGCATGAGCCGGATATGTGACATATGTCCTGTACTTTCACATGCAGTGTCTACGGAATGTGTTAGATGTGCGGATGCTAACCGTGATGCATACTCTGCATGAAGGCATATGTGTGCACACCCTTATGACGGTTTGTTGCACCTCCTGTTATGTGTACTACAGCAGTCACTACTCCTGGCAGGGGGATACTAGCGTGGGCCATCTGTATGTGCCAGTGTATGTTCAGTCTGCCCTACACATGTCCCCCAATCTACATGATTGCAAGGTCTACTCATGTGTACATCCCTTGGTGTTCACACACTGCCATCACTATTGCTGTGGGGGTAGGGTTACATCTGCCACAGTTTCTGAACTGGACTATGTGCAGATACAGCCATTCTTAGCATCCTTAGGATCCCTGCTGTAGTGCACTGGTGTGTCATGCTGACACACCCCCCTTCAGCTTTTTAGCAGATGCATAACAAGTAAGGCCTACACACATGTGTCACTTTGCAGTGTCCCATACACTGAACACCACATGTTACAGCCTAGTCCCAGTTGATAATGTAGACCACAGTAATGCCTTATGCCATAGTGTAATTCAGCAGCAGTTGCCATTGTCCTACAGGTATATACACTGGTGTTGCACTGTTTATGGGTGTTGTTCCAAACATATCCCTACTGTAGGCCATGTCTCCCACCATTATGTTACTCTCTATGGGCACATTCTGCAAAGACAGGATGTTAGTTATCATGCAGGTGTCTGACATACCCTGCCAATACCCCATCATGGTCACCCCTGTGATGCCCTGCATTTAACAGCAGTAATACTTGTACATATATAGCATGCATTCTGGGTAGGTGTGTTAGATATGTGCATGGAATATACCATCACCATTACATGCCTGGTGTATTGGCAAGCATCTACATAAACCATACTCACCAGCTACAGGCTGCTGTCTTGGTGGTATCATGGAGGGCGTACATAAGAGTGTGAGAGATGCAAAGTCAGTGGCCATACCTGTGGCATTGCTACAGGGTGGGTGCAGCATTACAATACATCAACAGTACATGTCCACAATACTACCACATATGCACATCTGTTTATCACTACTATGCAGCAGCAAAATATATCTATGACATGTCAGATATGCATGATCTACCTGTACTGATGCGGATGTATACACAACAGTCCTCTACTGATGTGCCCTGTGGCCTTACCTGTATGCTCCTCAGCCAGTGTGTGGGTGGAACCCACCTCCACAAAGGTGTCCGCCAGTTGATGGCTGTGTGGATGGGCAGGTGCCACGAGGCTGGCTAGGAGCTTTTCCACAAATGTCAGGGGGAATGAGTGGCATGCCCTCCCCTGTGGTAAGGTGATTCACCCCGGACTGCAGCAGCATGCCGATGGGCATTGCAAAGCAGGTCAGGACAATGATGCCGGACCTGCTCATAACTGCGGTTGTGCAGTCCGACATCATTGAGCCTGTGGACTAGGTCGTTCCACAGGGTGGTTTGATCCTGCTGATCATGGGTGGTCCAGCCAAACAAGATGGCGTAGTGCTGTATGAGGTCATTCAGCATGATTTCATTTTCAGCTGCTATGTAGGCTGGCAGCCTTCCATGGGACATCGTGCCTGAAAGTCATAAAGATGGACACAGGTGTGAGCAAGTCATGCAGCAAGGTTACCACAGTTCGTAATACACATCACTGTCACCCCCCACCATATCAGCGACAACAAACTGTACACACAACTCAGTAGGTATGGCTACAGCATACCTACCAGTGGGGCAGATATTGTACTGTACCACACTTTGTGCAATGTGTTTGTAGCCATGTTCCCTGTGTGGACACTATCACTGCTGGCCTGTTACAGACTATTCATCCGCATGCCATTGTCAGGGCCACAATGGTACCATATATGCCTGTGGTATGCTTGCCATTTGTTTGCTGCATATCTGACATTCTGTGTTATTGGGGTTATCAATGCATGCTGTTGGACATGTTCTGGGATTGTGCAGACTATTACTACCGACATGTGTACTATAACAGTGACACAATAGCATGTACATGTAGTATTGGCCAGCAGAACCACCTCTCCAAACTCATCTGCCCATGTTACCAGGCCATATCACATGTGTGACCCACCCTGGGGCCTCCTCATATACTGGTCCAGCAATATCATCAGGTGGAACCAACCCAGGGGATGTTGTCCCCCCTGGGGGCACACACAGACATGTTCCTGTCCCCTGAGGTCAGGTCCAAGGTCTGTTCTATAACAGGCTCCACAGACAAATGTGGGATGTGCTACATCACCTTGAGACACCCAGTACACATTCACAGGGCCCACATGCTCCTCCTGCTCAGCCTCAAGGCCAGGCACCTTCGTGACATGGACTGCTGTTGTGAGTAGCAGTGGGTGGGAGGATTGTTCCCATTGTGTCCATATTGGGGCCCATGGGGCATCCACATCACAGACTACACACACCATTCAGGGTATCATATCACACACCACTCCCGTAGGCTGTAATCTATACCTACCAACCCTGACCACCTCCATAACTATACCTGCTATACTTCCCCATATTCCCATTCCATACTTCACAGTCAAGGGCAATGTGGTCCCAACAAGGGGTTCACATGTGACATTCCCGCCCATATTGCACACATTGACAGCTTTAGATATCTGTGTGTATTGCTATGTGTGCTGTTTCCTCGCACATAGCATGCAGCACTGTGGTAGTAATATAGGGGACATGTAATTACATACATATATGTTTGTGTGTGTGTTTGTATATATGTAGACATGTGCATA
The DNA here is from genome assembly GCF_019279795.1 of Protopterus annectens. Taxonomy (NCBI): domain Eukaryota; kingdom Metazoa; phylum Chordata; order Ceratodontiformes; family Protopteridae; genus Protopterus; species Protopterus annectens. Next base: position 1,326,529,756 of record NC_056744.1, read on the forward strand.
TAGGTATATATCTATATATGTGTAGATATATATGATGTTGCATATATGTGTTCATATATATGTCTACACATGGGTATCTGTATATTTGTGGACATACATGTGTGTATGTATATATATATATATATATATATTATTTGGGGTACATTCAGACATCAGGTCCACAATCTCACCGCACCTTCCTGCACAGCTGCACTGTTCTGCCTTGCTACAACACAGACAGGTGCCACATATACACGCAGCCTGACATTAGGAGGGTATATGTAAGGCCTGATTGCAGGTAACCCTATTACACACCTATGGCATTCCTGCATGCTACAATACAGGTTAACTTGAGTATCCTGCAAGAGGTGACCTGTGGAACCCACATGTTCATCATTATGGCATTACTTCCACCACCAGCTATTAGCTACATAATATACATACTTCCCATTACACAACACACCCTATGATGGCTTGCGTCTTACCAGTCAGTGCTGCTCTGCATGGTTGATGGGTATGGCCCACTACCCATAGGGATGGACTCTATTGTCCTTAGCAGTTGTTCAGCTGAACATCATTGCAACAACAACACCTGAAGGCACATATAAATCATTCCACATCATCTGTCCCATTATTATGGACCAAGTACTATGGTCAGTTACATACATATATACTTCACATACCTGTTCTGGGAATGCAGTCTCTTCTGGATGGTTTGCTTTTATTTTCTGTGCCTTACATGCACGCACTCTCTCTCCAGTAAATGGAATGAGCTGCTTTACATAGATTGCAGCATGGAATTTGTAGGTGATACACATGATCAGGTGATGGCCTCTGCACCAATCAGTGTCCTCCACTTGCTACCTGCATGCAGCATGCGGTGTAGTACTTCCAATTACCACTGTCATGGCAACCAACTAGTATAAATCCCTACATCATGTGGGCATGGTCCCTTTACCTTTCCTGTATGATGGACATCCTCCCTGTGTGTGGGCACAGACAACAGGTAGCAATACCTCTTACAAGAGAACCTGCACACTCAGGCCAGCTACACATTTGTAGGAAGTTCCAGAATTACAGACAGAGTGTGAGTAGTGCTGTTGTATGCATTGTATAGCATCAGTGTTGCAGGGTTTGTGTGTATATACTAGTTTAACTTGGAATGCAGTCTGTCTGCATAGCTCTCAACTGTGGGCCTATCCACTTGATGGCCAAAGGTGTGCCTATTATGTTTTGTCTGTCCACCACACAGGTCTTGTGTCAGATATATCATTGGCAGTGTGTGTGCTGAGTGCTATCAGTACATGGCTACATCTATTTCTGTTTCTAACTTCATATTCTTGACTAAGGGTATGTTGCAGACTATCTTGTAACACCAGAGACTTGCTTAGTGTATGACAACAGTTTTACACATATGGGCCTGTGTGCCAGCTTCTGTCCTCCACCTACATACCAGACTTTGTACATATGACATGCTGTCAGGGGTTATGTACTGGGCTGTGTGTATGTCAAGCTGCCATTCCTGCCATCAGTCCACTGCTATTGTGTCCCCCACACATACTGTGGGGTTGGGTCCATATATGTGTGGGCAGCACCTGCACAATACATTTGTGCCCTTATGCACTCTAGAAGCCAGTGTATGTAACAGTGGTATATGGCCCTGTCTTAAGTCTGGGGGGATGAACCATAACTAACCTCGGCTGTTACAACATGTGGGGGGTATCAGGGACAAGCTGCTTTAAGGTATCTGGATGTACATCACCATACAATTCACCTTGGGTAAATGCAGGCCTACTGCCTCCTGCCATACAGACTGTTCTGATTGTCAGTGTCTTTGTGATGGTGACAGTTATGCCTTGTTATGTAACAGAGACATCCGATTGTGTCAACTGAGGTCTTTATCCCCTAGTGATTGTGCACCGAGTGTAGATAGAGGCTGCTGGACTATACATCTGCATTACTTACAGTTGATTAATTGGTATCGTGTGGCTCAGTTTGTCTTTGCTATTGTACTACTTGAAGGCCTCTGCCTAGACATCAATATATGTAAACCTTTCCAGACTACTGTATTAATATAACTGTTTCACAGTTGCATTACTCTGTTTATATGTATGTCAGTGTCTAAACAGCTATATGACATGGCATATACAACTGTAATAGTGCACAAATAAAGCTTTCCCATGTATGCAAACATGTGTGTGGTGTTATATCCTTTTACCTCTCTGTGGGTATATGTTGCAGGGAACAATTGTCATTTGTATGGGTTGTTCATACAGTGTCCAGTTGGTAAGTTGGCAACTGTAGGCATAGTGGCTGTTCCGTATTGTGTGCACCTTCTACATATATATCTTCCTATACATATCTCTGTGTGCATATGTGTAGTTACATATATATGTATATATATATATATATATATATATATATATATATATATATATATATATATATATATACATATATGTGTGTGTGTGTATCTGTATTTGCATATATGTGTCTGTGTATATGTATCCTAGGAATGTTGATTGCTTCCACATTGTACATTCTCTATGGTGTCCAGACTGTACTGCATGATATGTTACTGATACCAGCCTGACATCAAACAGGTGGGATGGAGTACTGTTAACATCCTGTGTCCATATTATGTCTGGTCCTGGTTATGGGATCTGCAACAGTTGGTATTGTATTGCAGGGCAGATGTGTTTGGTTGTGGGGGGGGGATGTCTATGCGTACAAGACCTATGTTGTTTGGGCCCCCTCAACCCCATTAATGCTGCATGTGGACATATATGTTTTTGTTATGTTCCCATTTTTATCTACAGGTGTATGTCTGTATATACCTATATAGATATATATGTATGCTTACACACACACACACACACACACTCATATATATATATATATATATATATATATATATATATATATATATATATATATATATATATATATATATCTCTTGCTGTATGTATATATAGACATATAGATGTAGACATATATATGTATAGATCTATGCATATGTGTATATATATATTATATATATATATATATATATATATATATATATATATATATATATATAGTACTATATATGTATCTATATCTACATATATAGATATGTTATATCTCTTTAGATGTAAATATATACACACACAGACATTCATCTACATGTTTAAATACATTTCCTGTACTGTTTAATGACTGGGCTGGATGATATGTTTGTGAAAACAGCCGAGTTATGTATATCTGACATGGTTTAGTGGCAAATCACTTTGGTTATGGTGTGCAGGGTCCTGGACTCAAGACTTGCAGAGGCTGTTTATTTTCTGCTGGGCTGAACAAGGGCCATTGGCTACAGAGTGATTAAGGCACTTTTAAGCAGTTGTAAGCGGGTTTGTGCAGGTATGCGCGAAGGTAAGCACTGCTAGCTTCCGGTTACAGTTTCTTATGCTGAGTTAGATTCTCAGTTGCTTAACCTGTGTAGGTATTGCTTACTCCCATGCAAACAGGCTTAAACTCACTTGCTGCTGCTTAAAAGTGCTTAGTCCCGCTTACCCCATGCACTAATTTCTTTCGAAGAAAAGAAAAAAGGGTTGATAGGACAGTGGTGAAAAATGGGCATAAAGAGGGGAAAGACAATGGGGAAAATAGCTAGGGATGTGCAGGAGGGTGTAGGGAAGGTCCATAACCACCCATTACTTCTACTGCAACAACTGTGCATATACACTGACTTTGGAGGTAGATTTGGACACTCAAACCCCTGAGAGAGAGGTGAGGAAAACAATAATATGTTGTGATGCCAATTAGACCAGGATACATGTGTCCAGTGGACACGTGTGTGAAATGGAAAGCTATGTAGATGTGTTCTATATGAAAGCTATATGAAAGATGTGTTCATAGGCAATTACTTCACCATCTCCTCCAAAACAATCTCCTAGCAGATTGCCAACACGGTTTTAGACCTCATCACAGCACCACCACTGCTCTCCTGTCATTCACTGACAATATTAATAAAAATTGGAATAACAACTTACTATCCTCAGCTCTATTCTTAGACCTCTCTAAGGCCTTTGATATGGTCAACCATCCTCTCTTACTAAACATCCTTAAATCTTTCAGTTTAGACTCTCAGGCTATCCAGTGGTTTAATTCCTACTTAGATAATAGACAACAAGCAGTACTATGGGAAAATCACTTATCATCTCTTCTTCCTATCAAAACAGGAGTACCACAAGGCTCCATACTGGGACCTCTCCTCTTTTCTATTTTTATTAACAACCTAGATAAGTCCCTTCCACAATCCATCTGTATTCAATATGCCGACGACTCTACACTGATATGTTCAGCTTCCTCCCCAGTTGAGCTTCAAGCTACCACACAAAAAGTCTTCTCAGCACCCGAAAACTGGTTCCACCAATATTGCCTCTAACTGAATCCCAAAAAGACTAAATTATTACTTTTCACACCTTCACAAAAGTCATCTTCTTTTACCTTCAATATAACTTCTAACAACGGCACTATAATATCCCCTGACACTACTACCAAACGTCTTGGTGTCACAATAGACCACAATCTCAACTTTGATTCCCATATTAACTTAACCATCAAGTCAGTCAATAGAAAACTTGGATATCTCTATAGGCTTAAACCCTACCTTACAACCTTAGCCAGAAGTACTATAGCACAAACACACCTGCTCTCTACCCTTTTTTATGCCTCACCGATTTTTACAAACTTATCTAAATCGAATTTCAATAAACTAGCAATAGCATATAACAATACAGCCAGATTTGCAACAGGAGCCCCTTTTCGTACACATCATTGTTCCAATCTTAAACAACTAGGCTGGCTAGAACTTCAAAATCAAATTCTACTACAGCAACTAACCATCACCCACAAAATCTTCTATCAGCCTTCTAATACTACTATACTTAGCTCTCTTATTACTCCTTATAAAAACATCTCTTCCTTATGCTCTGCCACCAAACTTCTAGCAGACTCCTATAAATCCAACAATAAAGCTAGGAACAGTTTGTTCGCCAACTGTATTGCATCTATCTGGAACAAGCTTCCAAGTGAATTTACTGCAATTACCTCTTTACATACTTTCAAGAAACATCTTAAAGCTCTGCTTAATTCCCTATGGCTCTGCCCTTGTACTAACCCTGACTAAACTTTTTTTCTCCACTACCTTTTCCTTGACTTTCTAATCTTCACTAGCTTTCTACAGTTCTTTTGTTTTTCTATTCTCTAACTATCTATTTCACTGAGAGAGAGAGAGAGAAAAAAAAAAAAAAAAAAGAAAGGGCAGCGATTTGAACTTCTTTATTTTCCTTACAAAGTAATTATATACAACTGCCCATTTGTAAATTTTTCCTTTTGTATAACAAGTGTAGTATCTACTGTCTTTTTGTGGAGCTTTTTTCCCTGGGCCTCTACTGAACATGTATCCAGCTAGACTAGCCCGGTCAACAAATGTAAAATAAAATAAATAAATGTATGGGTCAAGATTTTTTGGGGGGTACAGATTGCCCTTTTTTTTCGGGTGAGAGTGGGATGTTGGGTAGGGATAGTAGGAATATTTGGGGTGGTAGGTTGGGTAGGTTAATAGACAAGACAAACAAGACACATACAGGGGCGGTATGTGACACATGTTGGGGGTACACACCTTGATGGGGAGGGGTGTTGGGAAATCAGAAGCCCATGAGCCACCTAGTGGAAACACTGGGACCGAGATCCCCACCCATGGGCAGTCACCACTACACCTTCACAGCCCCGAAGGTGGCTGTGCTGGGGGCTGAGTCAGAGTGCCAGGCCAACCCTCTAGTCATGACATGCAGCCCTCGAGCTGGAGTAGAAGATCTCCAAACTGCTGATCAAGCTGTCTACGCACCATGACCCAGACCTGGTGATGGGTGACAGCTTCCTGTCCACGCCTGCTCCCAGGGGTGCGAGCCCCATCCCCTGGGTTCCACCCCAAGGTGGTGCAGCACCAATGGACAAGAAAGTCTTGGGTTGGGCCCCAGAAGTGCTGGTGCCTGGTGCCATGGCCAGCTGAGGTGGGACAGGTGGGTCCGCTGGGACCCGCATTTCCATATGTCCTATGGTGTTTATAGTGTATCAAAATATGTGGGTTAGTAATAGTCAACACATTCCAGGGTTCTGTATAACAATATGCATAGATATTCCCATTAACCCAGACACCAGATATGAAACAGTTGCATAGCAAATGGAACACATGCATATATGGAACCACAGTGGTAATAACAACAGCATGCGGGTACATTGATGACACCATGCCACCACTGTTTGAGTATTTCAACATAGCACATGCACAGAACCAGATTTGAATAATTATCAACCAATAGGACATATGTCCCAACATTAGAGTGGAGTCATCACGTACTAGTTGAGGTGGGTATTTATTGTATTGTTGGAGATATGGTGGTGGGGGGGAAATATGTCAGTTAACAGCTAGTATATTCCTGTAGTTTGCATTGCTTTCCTAGTCAGTGCTGTTATCTGTACCTTACAAGTATTATTTCTTCTTTTGGCTTTTCCCGGTTAGGAGTCGCCACAGTGGATCACCTGTCCACTCATGATTGGCAGTGGAGTTTTACGGTGTCGAGTTGCCAGCCCAGCACCCAACCTTCCACAGAAGGCACACACACTCTAGCCAATTTAGAGTGTCCAATCCACCTACAGAATGTCTTTGGGATGTAGGAGGAAATTGGAGCACCCGGAGGAAACCCACGTGACTACAGGGAGGACATGCAGACTCCACACAGTAGGCACCCCAGCTGAGGATCAAACTGGAGAGCCTCTTGCTGTAAGGCAGCAACACTAACCGCTGCACCATCATGGCCACCCTACCTTACAAGTATTACTACACTACCCTATTGCCTTAGCTTGGACAGTGATATTGCTGTCATCATCTTTATACATTAACAGGTTTTACCTGCAGTATACACCTCTTACTTGGTATACCTATGGAGGAATTGTTTGTTAACACTAACAAACTGCTTCTACACATACTCCCAGATTCCATGTTGATGTTATGCATATACCTTTCCTTTTTGCACAGACTCTGGCCATGTCTTGACCACATGCAGGTGAACTGGGACATATGTATGCCCTCTTCATCCTTTAGTGACTTACAACACTCTTATACAGGATTTCCTACACAGTTATATTATGTAGCACAGTGTGGGTGACAGTGATCAGTGATACCTTATTATTCAGAGCAACTGCAACACTCACAGTTCCATACAATACCAGAATAAACAATACTAGTATAGGGTATCAAGCTTTTATTTCTCGACACAATGTTCATATCCGATGTACCTGTGGGAGCAATGTTTGTTAGCACAACCTGAATGTTGCCACACAAAGTACCATATTTCACATTAGTATTATGCACATACATTTCACTCTGTTGCTGTACACACTCTGGCCACAGCTTGACAACATGGGTGTGCAAATGGGACATATGTGGCTTATTACTCTCATAAAATTTTAGGGAGTTGCTAGTGTGACAGGTTTGTTTTCGTAGATGTGTGACAATCAGTTGTATTTTATGTTTGCTGCCTACACATCTGGGATCATCCCACTGATTTCCCAGGGAGACAGGCAGCAAATATGGGCCCATATACTGGACATTCTGGACTTGCTTGTACAGTTGTGGTGCATGATTCTGTATGCAGCCTACTTCCACTCCCAGGATTCAGACCACGACTGTGTCTGCTAAAACTAAAACACTGTCCATCACAGTTGTGTGTGCTATATAGATATTGCTGGATATCTCCTATCTGCTTTCTGTCTTATAATTCACCTGTGGTTTTACATTCTAACTTGGTATTGCAACACTCTTATACAGGATTTCCTAGGTAGTTATATTATGTAGCACAGTGTGGGTGACAGTGAAGAGTAATACCTTATTATTCAGAGCAACTGCATCAGTCACAATGCCATACAATACCAAAGTAAACAGTATCAGTACAGGGTATCATTCTTTTATTTCTGGGCACAGTATTCGTATCTGACAGACCTGTGGGAGCAATGTTTGTTAGCACTACCTGAATGTTGCCACACAAAGTACCACATTACTATTATGCACATATATCACTCTGTTACTGTACACATTCTGGTCACAGCTTGACAACATGGGAGTGTAAATGGGACATACGTGGCTTATTACTCTCATAAGATTTTGGGGAGTTGCTAGTTTGCCAGCTTTGTTATCATAGATGTGTGACAATCAGTTGTATTTCCTGTTTGATACTTATACATCTGGGATCATCCCAATGATTTCCCAGGGGGACAGAGGGACAGGCAGCAGATATGGGCTAATTTACTGAACATTCTGGACTTATCTGTACAGTTGTGGGGTATGATTTTGTATGCAGACTACTACCACTCCTAGGATTCGAACCATGGCTGTGTGTGCTACAAATACAACAGTTCACATCTCAGTTGCATGTGCTATTCAGATTGTGTTGTCTGCCTTTTCACTGTTTTCTTCTCAGTTTTACTAAGAGACCTCTGGGGATTACACCAGTCATATACAGACATTCCTACACATTCTATTTATGTTGTTAGTTCAAAGACCCTCGGTCTCTCTATTGCTTCCTCCTCTAGCTGAACTATAACAGTACTTATTCCATGACCAGCCTTTCCCTGAAATTATTCCTGCAGTAGTGACTCTCCTTGTCCACCAGGTGGCACTCTAAACCAGCCCTTTCCACTAGTCCATCCTGTTACCCTAACAGTCACCTCCACTTTATCTCAGCTTATCATACTTCGCTCCTCTCACTTTCCTATACACCTCTGGTTTTGAAGTTAACACTACTCCCCTCTGAACTACACCATTTTTCGTCTACTCACTCTATACTTACCCATTCTGTACCTTACCTGAGCAATCAGCGTTTCACTGATTGTTCTTCTAGAGCTGCTTCCCTCATTCTTCTCAACCTCTATTTCCAGTACTCAAACACCCAACATTTCTCATCTATCTCCCTCCATCCTCTCCCCTTTCCTTGCATCTCCCTGTCCTACTTCGCTGCTCTGACATCTCTTATAATTTCATCATCTTATCTCATTAGATGTCATTTCCCTTCTCTCTCAGCCCCTCTCAGTTTCTTACCTGTTCTCCCCCCCTTCCCCCTACCTGACATCCTCCTCAATCCCATAAATATTAGTTGCCCTCCGGATGCCATCTTTAATGCTTAGGATTACCCTTGGCTGCTGTGCGCTCCTGGCCCCAGTGTTTTTCACTTTGTAAGTAAAGGTTTATCTTGCAAATACGTTGATGCTTTTTTAACTTAGCTAAATGTGTATATCCTGCTGTTGTGTGTCTTACTTGGATTTGCAATCTACTTTATGTTTTGTTTGCTCTGTATCTGTATGCATAGATACTTTAACGTTTTTGTTCGCTCTGTACCTGTATGCATAGATACTTTAGCATTTCTCCTCATGGAGCATGGGAATCTTACTTTCCCTAGATTGGACTTGCAACTACTTTATGTTTTGTTTGCTTTGTACCTGTTCACATAGATACTTTAGCGTTTCTCCACGTGGAGCGTGGGAACTTTACTTCCTTAGATAAACCATATTTCTCATCTTCTACACATTATTCGTGTAGTTTAGACATACCCTACTTACCACGCTTTGATAATGATCGTGGACTAGAGTGACCTTTATTTTTCTTTACCCAATCACTAGCATATTTCAGCTCCTAATCTATAATGGTAGAAATAGTGTAACCAAGTGGAGCTGCTACCAGATAGCCTTTGTACTAGTGTGTGCGCATATGCTGACACGCTAACATCTTCAGCTCCACCAGGCAAGGAAATGCCATAAAGCTGATATCCCATCGCATTTGCGGCCTCCATATGAGCTTATCCTTTATCATTTAAGGTGCTTAAGGCTCTGGCTCTACAAAACGATTTCACTTCAGACATTTTGGTGGTTATGGCTCATGCTCATTTGATGCTTATGGTTAATCTTTAACTGTAGAAATAGTGTAACCAAGTGGAGCCGCTACCAACTAGCCCATGTACTAGTGTGTGTACATATGCTGATACGCTTACATCTTCAACTCCACCAGGCAAGAAAACACCATAAAGCTGATGTCCCACCACATTCGCGGCCTCCATACAAGCTTATCCTTTAAAATATAAGGTGCTTAAGGCTCTGGCTCTACTATAAGATTATCACAGCAAACCTTTTCGATGCCCATGGCTCTGGTTCTACCATAAATTTATAGGATTAAACCCATTCTAATCTACATAGCGTTTCTGGTATAAGATAGTCTTTGGTGTTTATCTATGTAAATACTGCATTTAGCGACTGCCTGCAGTCATTTGTAGTCGACAAACTGCTTATGATGTTTGGAGAATATAGTAATGCTGCTAATTTTAAACTTTCTACAGAACAATTCCAGCTTGTTGGTTGAATATCTTAATGTTGCATCTTTTTTGTATTCACTTGGTTATATTGCCAGATTTTTCTAAAAAGAACTATTTTTTTCTTTTCTTTTTTTCCTCCACTGCCCTTCTTGCTCCCTAACTGTTCCCAGCTCTCCAGCCTGCTTTTCCTGCACTTGAAGCTAGGAATCTGATCACCTGGAAACCAAGGACCCATCCCAAACTACCTGCTGTCTCATCACCTTGTAATCTAGTCCCTGCGCTCTTCCTGAAAGGAAGAAAGTATGTGTTTTTTTAACACTGGCAGATAAGCCATCAACTACAATTGTATAATTCCTACTGCTTATAAACTGTACGCCTCTAGCCAGGACTACCAGCAACCATAGCCCCCTCCCTTAGAACCCTGTAGTTAGTTCAAAGACCCTCGGTCTCTCTATTGCTTCCTCCTCTAGCTGAACTATAACAGTACTTATTCCATGACCAGCCTTTCCCTGAAATTATTCCTGCAGTAGTGACTCTCCTTGTCCACCAGGTGGCACTCTAAACCAGCCTCTTCCACTAGTCCATCCTGTTACCCTAGCAGTCACCTCCACTTTATCTCAGCTTATCATACTTTGCTCCTCTCACCCTCCTATACACCTCTGGTTTTGAAGTTAACACTACTCTCCCCTCTGAACTACACCATTTTTCCTCTACTCACTCTATACTTACCCATTCTGAACCTTACCTGAGCAATCAGCATTTCACTGATTGTTCTTATAGAGCTGCTTCACTCACTTGTTTCAACCCACTCCTTTCACCCTTTGGGCTCACTCCGCTCCCCTACCCGCAAATCCCACCCACCCCCAGTGCTCCTGCATTTATTTCTCCCTATAGTCTCCACCACTTCCCAACTACCCAATCAGAGGCCTCCTCACCATACCCCTCCACCTCTCCACCCACTAATTATTAAACTCTCCCCTCACACATACTATACTCAACCCTCCCCTCTTTCCTCATTCTCCCCTATATCCTACCTTCACTATACCTCTCATATCACTCTATATTACTTTCTTATCCCCTCCCACATAATGCACTCTCTATCTCTGCAAACTTATCAAACCTCCTTCCTTACACTATTAATTCTAATTCCGCTATACCATACCACCTCCTATACCTCCTCTCCTCCTCTCCACAAATCTCCATTCCATGCCACCTCTCCCAACCCCCTTCTCACATCCCCCTCACCTCACTTCCATACCATATCTTCAACATTAGTAAAACCTAACATCCTCCACTATTTTAAACCTAAGGTTTTACCCACTATAACAAAACCTCCTACCTGCCATCTCTAAACCTCCTACCTGCCATCATTACCTGTCAAAAGGCAAACCCAATTCCCTACTACCTCATTTCTTTATCCAACTATTACTTGCAGGTGATATACACCCCAACCCAGGACCTACTACCTCTAATAATCTTACTTCCAATTTAACTACCAACACCCCCAGCCTCAAAAGCCTAAAAATAGTTACTCTCAATGCCCAGAGTCTAAGAAATAAAACAACCATCTTCCATGCCTGGCTACATCATAACCTACCAGATATTGTAGCCATCTCTGAGACCTGGCTTAAACCCTCCATCTCTGACTCAGAAATCCTTCCCCCTGGCTTTCAAGCCCTTAGATATGACTACCTAAATAAGAAAGGTTGAGGAGTAGCCTTAGTATTCTCTAATCTTCTCCCCATTATTCCATACCCAGACCCCATTCCTCAGTTCAGCAATGCAGAACTAGTAATAGGGTTATTACAAATGAACAATCACAAAAGGATTTGTCTGATATCTCTTTATATTCTGCCAGGTAACAATACCCCTACTCTTGAGGAAATCCTCCAAAGGGCCTCAACTAATATTAATCTTGAGACCTATATTCTTGGAGATGTCAATATAGATTGGAACAAAATTAACAACCAAAATCCTGCTATATCTGTCAACCTCTTCAAATTCACTCAACTCACTACCTCCATCACAAGACCCAACAAAAATAATCTTCCAGGTTCTACTCTGGACTGGATCCTAGCCACCCACCCTAACAGCTTTACTGATTCAGGCATCCTCCCTGACTCCTTTAGTGATCATCTACCTTCCTTTATCAACCAATCAACCATTTGCCTTCTCCTCCAGCACCAATATATACACACACACATAACCTATCAAATTTCAACCCAACTACCTTCTCTAATTCCCTCAAACAAACTGATTGGAATATATTAAAAACCCTCCCACTTGACTGCGTTGTCAATTACTTTAATTCTACCTTCCTAAACATTCTTAATTCCCAAGCTCCACCATGAACTATAAGAATTAAAGCTAACTCCGTCCCATGGTTAACCAAAGAAACCAAAAAACTCATGCAACAGCGAGATATATCCTGGAAACTTTCTCAGCGCAACAAAAACCCAGAAACCCTTGTTCAATACAAGCAACTCCGTAACCTTACTAAAAGACATATAATCAAAGATAAGCAATCCTTCTATATGAAACTCAAAAACAAACATTCCAAAAACCCCAAACAATTCTAGAACTCCATTAACTCTCTTCTCAACCCAGGCATAAAAAACAATCCTTGCCCTGATACCACCATGTCTGATACTGAAATTGCCACTCTCTTCAACTCCTTCTTCACCAATTCTACAGCTCAACTTACAAATTCCTTCCCAAACAACCCATCCACACAGTTTACTCACCCGTTCTCAGTCCCTAAACTCAACTCTCTCCCCATTTTTGAACTTAAACCAGTCTCAACCTATTATATAAAAAAGTTGCTCACCAAACTAAAACCATGCTCTTATGCCCCAGATAACATTCCATCCAAATTTTTACAAACTGCTGCAGATGGAATTGCCATCCCCATTAGCATCCTAATTAACAGATCCATACAAGAAACTTATGTCCCCAAGCTGTGGCATGCCACCTTCATACATCCCCTTCATAAAGGTGGTAAAAATAATAACACCTCAAACTTCCACCCCATAGCCATCAATTCCCCAATATCAAAAATTATGGAAAAATGCATTCACTTCCAGCTAATGCCCTACCTAACTAAAAACCACCTCATCGCCCATAGCCAACATGGCTTTCGTCCTGGCCACAGCACTATAACTGCTCTTCTCTCCTTCCTAGATATAGCCAATCATGCCCGTGACTCTGGTAACATAGTTTCTACAATTCTTCTAGATCTCTCCAAGGCCTTCAACACTGTTTCCCATACTCATCTCCTCAGCCACCTAGCTAACCTCAGCCTCCCTCACAGTACCCTACCCTGGTTCTCTGGTTACCTAACTGACAGATCCCAAGCTGTAAAATGGAAGAAAGGCACCTCAAACTTCCTTCCTACTCCTATAAGAGTTCCCCAAGGTTCCATTTTTGACCCCATGCTATTTAATATCTTTGTTAACAATTTCTATTCTGCTATCCCAAATACTAAAATTGTACAATATGCCAATGATTCCACAGTAATCTGCTGCACCCCTAACACCCACGAACTCCAATCTCTCACTCAAATCTCCTTCTCCACCACTGAGAATTGGATGCTTCAAAACCACCTATCTCTAAATGCTAACAAATCTAAAATACTACTCTTCCTCCCCTCTAAATCCACCACCTTAGACAAAGGTTCCTTCCAAATTAGAAGCCAAAACAATTCAACTATAGAAATTGTTCCCCATGCCAAACTACTCAGGGTTACCATAGATGAAGACCTCAAATTTGACACCCATATTCAACTAAACATCAAAAAACCCATCAAAAACTTGGTCTACTATATAGAAATATCCACTATGGTTCCTATTCTACTAGACAGACCCTCGCGATGACCTGTCTTCTTCCCTCACTTATGTTTGGTGCCCCCCTACTTACTAACTTATCCGCCTCTACCACCACCAAAATGGAAAGTTGCTATAATAAAATTTCTAAATTCGCCATTAATGCCAAACATTCCTCCCATCATTGTTCCACCCTCTACTCACTGAACTGGCTAGAACTTCGCAACCTTCTTAGACTACCACCAACTTACCACTGCCCATAGGCTTTTATTCAACCCTTCTAAATGTCCAGCATTATCCAATATTCTACAGCCATATACCCCTAGCAGGCCACTCAGATCTGCTCAGCAAAACCTCATCACTGTCTACAAACCAAAGCGTCCTGCAGGATAGCACCTCTTGTCCTTTTCCCTAGCCAAAAAGTGGAATTCTCTCCCCTCTTTCCTAAGAATCACCAATAACTTCAACAACTTCAAAACACAACCCCATTCCTACTTGCTCCGTAACAGAAAGTACAACTGCACTCTCCAAACCTAACCTACAACCCTCCTACCTATGTAACACTTGTATGTCTTTTAAGACTCACTTGCTACACTACTATTTACCTCTTGATGTCACTGATTTAGTATTTCATTGTAATTGTATCCTCAAATTTGTATCCTTAATTATTAATTTTGTATTTGTATGTTTTACTGTAATAGTTGCTTTATGATTTTAACTCAAACTAGTCTCTTTACTGTTCTGTTGTCTTTGTATGTGGAGCTTTTCTCCCCGGGCCTCCACTGAAAATGGGTTTTTGAGCCCAGTGGACATCCCTGATCATCAAACTGAAATAAATAAATAAATAAATGTTGCACAGTGTGGGTAACAATGCTTAATACAACAGTACTATTAAGTGATTGCAAATCTACATTACCGTATGATACCAGAGTATACACATGCAGTCCAGCAGTTAGACCTTTATTGTCAGGCTATTATGCTTTTAATTACACACAAATTATATGAGACTCTTCCTGCCATATTCTCTGATGTATGCAGAATTTGCCTTAAACAATACAGGTTTTATACTGGAAATTAATTTACTAATACCTTTAGATTTATTTCATGTGATAGTACAAGAAAGAATATTACTGACCTGCCTCGATCGCAACCTCTCTAGGTGACAACTATGGGCCTCCTGGTTCGCGGCCCATTCACTTGCCTCTGTGAAGGACATAAGAGGAATATTTAGCCATACTTATCCATAAAATCCAAACAAAATTGCACTAGGTCCACAAAGATTGCTTGTAAAACAAACACTAGACCTGGGAAGGCGTACAATAAAGCTTGCAGAGAGTTGAATTGTCTTCCTTTAATGTCACAACCAAAGCAAAACAACAAAGCTCTGCATTAACATCCTGAATTACGTTTTCATTTATAAAGCATCATTAACTTCTTGAATTACGTTTTTGTTTGTAAAACTTCATCAGATGTGGGATTCTGTAGTCATGTCAGGCACTTCCATCTCCTCTGTGTTGGCCTGTTTCCACAGTGTATGTTGTTAGAGATAAATTCCAAATCCACCTGTGATGTTACGCTTCAGGTTGGCATAGTGATGCCTGACCTGCTCACCAGTTTGGGGTATGGCAATGGCACTGGTGAGGGCACGGGTGAGATGGTCCCAGTCTTCTGCCTTATATTGGGAACCCTGTTACTGGCCCTGCAGCAGTCTCTGTTCATGGTCTTTGATAAGGAGTCCTGCCATGACTCTGGACTCCTGGATGCCCCAGTGCTGCGCCCGGAAGCACACTCCCTCTCCCCTTTCTGCCATGGTACCTGCAAGGAGAAGCTACAACCAGTTATGAGATGTATTTCTGCCTGTTGGGTTTAAGTAGGGCCAAATTCCACCACTTTGCCATGATTGGCTGGTTTTGAAAAGGCTAAGCTATGGGCAAACCAGCTTACCTTATGTTGGCATTGTTTAAAGTGGTATAACACTGGGCACATTGAGTTAGCTGGCCTACACATTGCTTACTCCTCCTAAGCTGGCCTGTGCAATGCTTAACATTGCTTTAAATTGACTTTGCATTATATTTGCTTTTTGGCATTGATTTATTATTCATCACATCTTATGTATATGTCTGGTATCCATGATTCTTGTGTACATACACTGTATGGGGTCCTTGGGTTTAGTAGGGGACTTCAACCCTCTATTACATTTACACCTCACATCTGGGCTTATTTCAGTACTCCAGTTCACATATTTATGTTATGTAGTAGGTTATAGAACATATGACTGTATAATGATTCCTTTCACATGTTCAGTTTGATTTTACTATAGTGAGGGTTTGTTTGCTGATACCACAGTCTAATGTACTGCTATGATGGCTTGGTGATTAACGACTGTGACTATAGTGTAAAGGGTCCTGAGTTCAAAACCTGCAAGGCTGGTTATTTTGTTGCTGGGCAGAACAGTGGCTGTTGGATACAGAGTGATTAAGGCACATTTAAGCACTTGTAAGCAAGTTTGTGTGGGTTTGCAAGAGGGTAAGCTATGCTAACCTCTAGTTAAATATGGTTACAGAGAGTTAGCTTCCATATTGCTTAACCCGTGTGTGCATTGCTTACCCCGTGCAAACAGGCTTAAACCCATTAAATAGTGCTTACATAAGCTTACTCCCGCTTACTACTACTTAATAGTGCTTACACTTGCTTACTAATGCTTACTCTCACTTACCAACTGCACTGATTTAAATAGTAATGTCTAATGGTTCTTGGGAAGGTGGGGGATTTAGAAGTTGTATGGAGTTATCATTCATTACAAATTGTACCTTCCATTTGTATCCATGATTCCTGTGTACATATACTGTATGGGGCACATGTGATTATCTGTGGACTTTGCAACATTATGACACTGACACCTCACATCTGCATTTAATGCAGTACTCCAGTTTACAAGTATATGTTATTTAGTAGGTTATACAACTAAATATTGGTCATAATGTAATTTGACATGGAAAACGCAGTAATGGAATTCAAACCAAGAATGCCTGCTCATAAGATGAATGGTCTGGCCACTACACTATTGCTATATTGCTTCATTTGCGTATATCTTCCTTTTTATCTTCTTCAGCCATTTAAGCTGCATTAACCATAGCTAAGCGATGGGCAAACCCACACAGCTATGGTTAGATTTAATCAGTTTCATAAAAATAAACATAGTATATTTATATTGTTTGTATTTATTATTACTGTTGTACACATGGGAGGATGTTGCTGGGGGTAGCTTGACACCTATGAGCGGTCTCGCTCATTCTTTTGGGCTTTCTGCTGTTCTTCACTGTGGGGGCATGTATATTCTGAGAGCTCTGTTTTCAGACATGCCCCCTGCACTCTTACATGCTCCGTGTAATATTAGGAGCTCAGGCAGCCCGCCTTCATTAATATGCAGGGCATGCTGTCGTCCTGCTCCTAAACGGCCACTTCCGTGGAGGACTAAGCTAGCCCTGCATGGAAGAATAGTAAATACGGGGGGTTGTGTGTTGTGAACATTTATCAGGATTAGTGAACTTCTTTCTAGGGATTCTTGATTTTGCAGAAATTCTTACTTTTGTTCTGATCTCTGTCTCCATTTTATTTAGGGGCTACTGGTCAATACCTTTTTATGTTTTTATCTGACTGGCCTGAGATCTAACTTTAGAAAAGTCTTTCATCTTGATGGTATAAAAGAATTACATTTTGTAAGATTGTTTGGAGTTTCCTTGTTCATGTGGCTACAAGACTTGGATTGCTTCTTTTTTTTTTTTCAAAACAGGTTTATTGTTTTAACATACAAGAGAAATATCATAACAATTTTATACAAGTAATTAAAAATAGATATGATTATAACATTCAACAAAACAACTAAAGTATTTACAGAGACATCCACTACAATCAGATCAATTAATTAAACTAAAATGCCATGCTATTGAAATTAGGATTTTTTTAACAAATTTTGTAAATTATCCCATACAATATAATAAGATGTTTTTCTAGTTGTTCTTGACCTAATTGTGTTTATTTCCATATGGCACACTATATTCATAACATTTTTAAATTCATTGAACGAAGGAGGTGTATCTGAAATCCAATTTCTGGTTATTATTTTCCTAGCCACTGCTAGAATAGACCATAACAAGGGAAGCTTAACCTTTTAACACTTTGAGGTACAGGTGTGTTGAATAATATAAGAGATTTAGAAATAATGAAATTATCTGTAAAAGAGCCTGCAAAAATTCATTAATTGACTTCCAGTATTCTTTCAATTTTATACAGTCATAAAACATATGAGCCCAGTCAGCATTAATTTCTACATTACATCTCTTACATAGATTATCTTTATTATTTATTTTATTCATCATCAAAGGTGTATAAAAGATCTATGTAAAATTTCCATGTATAAAGTCTCCAGACAATGGAAGACGTAGTTCTATAGGCAGATTCCAATATATATTGTTTATCTTGTTGATTTGGTGGGTCCCCATTAATAGAAGTGAAATAATTCCAGTATGAATCTACACTGTAAAAGTTTCTTGTCTGATAATTTTATGTATGTATGAAAGTTTACCTTTATCAGAAACTTTATGTTGTAAATTTAATATCAAGTAATCAATCAGTGTTGGAATAGATTTTTTAACTGTTATAGACATTAGATCTATTTTATTAATGAGATGTTGTATAAAGGTCTGAACCTCTAACCAGCAAGTTTCTCTTAGATCAAATTCTTGTTTTAAGAAATCTAGATTTTTAACTTTATTATCAGATATCAACTGATACCAGTACTTTAGATCATTATCCATAGCTAAATGAGTTCCTTCAGAAGTAGATGACAAAAGCATACCCTGAGTATACATTATAGGGAATATAATAAAATTCCATTCCCTATACTTAGGGTGCATGAATATAAAGTTACGATAGCTAATAATAATATTTAATGGGTAACAAACCATGTGTTTAGGTGTAATAGGTGAAGTACAAAATTCCTTTAGTAACCATAACATGGAGTTATTTACAATCATATTTTTATGTGTTAAGGAGATTTTCATGAAGTGCATACTAATTAGCTCCCAATAATCTTTCCATTTTGTGACATATGACTGATCTATTAATAAAGTAATAACTTTTACAATAGAAGAGATAGTATATAAATTAAAGTCTGGAAAAGAAATACCCCCTTGAGACCAGCTATTAGTATGTTTCTTTAATGCAATCCTAGGTCTATTAGGTGCCCATAGGAAATTTAACATTAGTGTATTCAGTTTCTTGATAATTATTTTTGTAGGTGGAAGTATTATTGATTGTATTAAGTATAAAATCTTGGGGAATATTATCATTTTAATAATTGTAAGTCTCTCCTCCATAGTAAAAAGCATATTATTCCAGGTATTAAAAAGGTTTTGTATATTAAGAAAACAGGTATTATAATTATTATATATAATAGATTTAATATCTTTAGATAGTATTATACCTAAATAAGTTATCTGACCTGAATTGGGTACATATTTAGTAAAATCACTAATGAAAATATTTTTTCGTGTATATATAGGTAGTATTTTAGTTTTTTCTTCACTGAATATTAAACCAGAAATACTTTTAAAATTCATCATTTTATGAAATAGAGACTGCATAGAAGAATTAGATCCTGCTGATGTAATTAGAACATCATCTGCAAAAAGTTGAATTTTGGATGTTGTATTTTCATCTATTTCAAAACCCTCTATGTCAGTACTGTTTCTGATCAAATTAGCCCAAGGCTCCATTACTAAAGTGAATAATAGTGGAGAAAGTGGACATCCTTGTTTTGTACCTTTAAAATGGGTATTTTTTGTGAAACATATGTTCCTACCTTAATATAAGCTAATGTTCCTTTGTATAAATGCTCAATTAGATTTACAAATGCATCCGAGAAGTTTGTGCACTTCAGTAAGGTAAACAGATAGTCCCAACTTACTGAATCAAATGCTGAACTTATATCAAGACTAATAAGTGTTAAATCTTTCTTTTTCCTATTTGCAAAATCAATTAATGTTAAAGTTCTTCTTATATTATCAAAAGTATTTCTATTTACAATGAAGCCTGTCTGATCTATATCTATAATGCCGGGGATGATTGTCTTCAATCTATCAGCAAAAATACTCATAAACATTTTATAATCAACATTAAGTAATGAGATGGGTCGATATGAAGTACATTTAGTTGGATCTTTATTAGGTTTTAAAATTGGCGAAATAAATGTATATTGCCAAGATGGGGGGGTTATTAACTCAGTTTGGGCCAAAATAAAAACCTTATGTATTAATGAATATGTACTTTTAGAAATGATTTTATATATCTCTGGTATAATACCATCATTACCCGGTGCTTTGTTTGATTTAAGCTTATTTATTTGTGTAATAACCTCTGTATATGAAATACTTTTGTCCAATAGTTTAATCTGTTGTTTATTAAGCTTTTTATTCATGTTTGTGGTTATAAACACTTTTATTTTATCCTTAGGTTCCATGTTAATGTTATTATGGTTAATTTTGTGAAAGTGATTTCTAAATTCATCTAGTATTTCTGGTATACTAGAAACATTCTTCTTTTTCCTTAGAGAAAAGATTTCTTTGATATGATTTTGTTTATTCAACCTTTTTGTTTTATTTTTAAGTCTATGTAAGTATTTGGGGCTTATTGAATAAGACAAAAACTTGTATTTCTCTAAAGTTATTTTAACTTTATGAGTTAAAATTTCTTTGTCTTTCTCATTTAGTTTGTTTATTTCTTCAATAACTTTCTTGCCCATAATATTTTCTTTATTATTATGTTTATAAGAGTCTAATTTACTGTGAATATCTAACAATTCCTTATCCCAAGATTTCCTTTTATTATTATACCATCTGATACTTTGTCCATATAGATATGATTTTAAGGCATCCCAAACATAGACAATGGAGACTTCAGGAGTATTATTTATGTCTAAAAAATGTTTTACTTCTGAAAGTTTATATTCTTTATAGTCTTTTAGTTGAGTTAAGTATGCTGGTATCCTTTTAATCTGAACATTATGAGTATTTTTTATCATGAATTCAAAAACAATTGAATTATGATCAGATATAGGACATGAAATGATTTTGGAATTAATTAAATCTGTTACCATCTGGTTAGAAATAAAGGCCCTATCTATTTTTTGAATATGTTTTGTATCTGTTAGAAAAAAAAGGTGTATGGTAATGATTTTGAATCTATCTGATTATTAATATCATTCAAATGATAAGAATTAGCAAAATCATTTAAATGTTTTGCATTAGATGTAATTCTTCTTTTTCCTATAGTGGTAGTATCACTTTCATGTAGTATACAATTAAAGTCACCAGCTAAAATAATATCTCCTATAGAGAATGATATTATCTTATCAAGATGATGTTTCACTGTATTAATACCAATTCCAGGTATCCAATATACATTAATTAAAGTGTAAGTCTTCCCATTAATTTGTATTGTAACCATACAAAACATTCCTTTGTCATCCTGATAAGACTTAATGGTTTTAGGAATGGGCATACTTTTATTCCATAAAATAGCCACTCCTCTTTTTTTCTGAGTGTGCTCTGAACTAACCAATACTGTATATTTGTTTCTGGCTAGTTTATCAATATCTTTTTTCAAGAGATGGGTTTCTTGCAGGAAGACTAAGTTGGCCTTATGTAAATTAATGTATCTTATTAGGCTTGCCCTTTACATGGATTATTCAATCCATTAATGTTTAAAGAAATTCCTTTTAAAGATGTCATTTGGCATTTTTAAAACTTAAGAATCTTATGATCAAAATAACAAATAACAACATAAGTAATGTTACATCTCCTCCTTTAGGTGTACCTTTAAATATAGCTGTATTTATTGAATCTCTTATGGGATTTTGTATAGGATTCAATTTTGTTTGTAGTGACAATGAGTGTACAAAATATATTGTGGATGTCAAAACTATATACATATAACAATGAACAAGTGAAAATAATGTAAGGATTAAACCTTGCATCCAGCCTGGAGTTAAAAACTCCAACTTAGAGTAGTATTTACCACTCAAGTTAACCTCCTACCCTAAGCAGCAGTACCTCAGCTACCACCTTATCAATTTAATACTGGTTATATTTAACTTAAATTAACAGCTTTCAATTCAATTATCTAGCAAGACAAGACTACACATTTGATAAAACAGCATCATATAAACTAAAATAAACTTTTTTTTTTTTTTTTTTTTTAAACTATTCATACTACTATATACATCTATGTAATATAATACACTTGTATTCAAATAGCATTCAAATAATCTTGATATTAGGAACCAAGAGGAGAGAGAGAAATAAAAGACGTGAAAGAGGGAGAGAGAGTGAAAGAAAGAGAGAAAAAAAAAGGAAGGCATATTTACATATTAATTTATTCAAAGTATGTAAAAATAAGTTCTAACATTCATTTAAATCAAAAACTTTGGCTAATATGGTTCAGACATTACATATATTAAGATGCATCTATTTTCTGTCATGTAAATGCAGTCAACAGCTTCCAAAAAAAACCTTGAATTGCTTGTATATGAGCATTTTACTCATACTCATTATTGTCAATAGAATAAAATATTATATTTATAGAAATTGTTATAAATCATACTGCATAGTTATGCAAATTCTCAGAAACACTTGCATTATTGTAAAAAAGCCATCTGTATTTTGTATGTCTATACTACTGCTTTAAAATATATCACATGACAATTTCTTCCAGAATAGAGTTATAAAGTTATTTATGCTTGTCAATCAGATGAATTAAATGAGTTATAGTAATGTATATGTTTGGAACATAAGTTTTTAACACAGATTAGTATGCTGCAATCAAGTAGATTTTCAAAAACACTTGAATAAATGTTTCATTTTCTATGCCTTCTAAAATAAGACATTTACTTACTACAAGAAAGTGCATCATTTAAAATCATTATAACTGACATATTTTATGAATTATAACATAGATATTTAAGTAATTATATAAAATAACTCACATTTAGATGTTAAAGAGTTCATTTGCCTTCACATAGTCGCATTTGCATCAGTTCTACTTCCTGGTAGTGTTCTTCCTGAATCTGTGATGTGTCAGTGTGATATCTGGGTCAAAGGTCAAGTTGACTGCTTTCAGCTTCTCTGTGAGAATTCTGAGAGTTGAAGCTTTTAAAACAACTCGAGGACACTGTTCATGAGGTAGCCCACATCCCAGATTGTCTCCCTTAACATTTTGGCGGGAAACTTGTTAAAAACTAGTGACAAACATTCATTTAGCAGTGTAAATGCATCTAAACATGACAAAACCTTCGCAATGTATTTTACAGGTTATTACAGCCTCTATGCAAGTGAAATTAAGCCCAAAGTTATTAATAAGTAATAAAACTCAATATTTTTGTCCCAACTCAATTTTTATGCAAATCTTATTATTTACTGTGTCTATATGATCAAAAGCATTTCTATATATTAATATGAAAAAAAAATAAAGAGAAAGAATAAAGAAAAGAAAAAGAGAGTAGAAAATAAAAGAGTGTAAAGCAGAAATAAAAAAATGTAAGAGAAAGCTATAAGAAGTATATACAATGGAATATTACTTACTGTTTATATTAATAGAGTTAAAAATAAAACATATTATTTACTATTATTTAGTTCTAATTATTATTAGTTAAAGCATGACAGATTATTTACAAACAAGCATAAGCAGTATAATCAAGAAAGTATAATTAGGAATAGCATTTGAAGAACATATAAACTTTTTACAAGGAATAAATATGTTATTATTCTATTAATCATATTTTCATTACTCTTCTCTCCCTGCCTTCCCCCACCCTTTACCCACTACATAATCTAAATAGAATGTCATTGTTTAAACAAAGAAAAGAAGAAAAGGAGAAAAAAAAGAGAAAAAAATGTATCAAATTACTGACCTTACTTCTCTTTTTCAGAAAGAGAAACAAATTGAATAATAGCTTGTTATGACTTGGATTGCTTCTAAAACCATCTTGAAATACAAAGCTGATTTAATTAAATTTCTTTGACATTGCTCTGTTTCAGGGATATTTAATAATTATGTGCTTCATTCATTTTATTGAATTTATCAATGTTTTTCAGCCTACACTTGTTATAGAAACTTCATCTGCTTGTCACTGTACTGCTCTTATGTTGTTGTTTTAACAGAATTCTACAAAAGCTTCTTTGAGATTGCAAAATATTTCTAAGTTTTGCAAAGTTTTTGTGTGTTTTCAACATTTATCAGGGTTGAGAACTAATTTTCAAGGGTTATGGATATTGCAGGAATATTTAGTTCTGTTCTGATCTCTGTCTCCATTTTATTTAGGTGGGAACTACTGGCCAATATCTTTTTGTGTTTTTATCTGACTGGCATGAGGGTTTAACTTTACAGAAGTCTTTCATCTTGCTGGTGTAAAATAATTACATTGTGTAACATTTTGCTTGGAGTTTCATTGTGCCTGTCACTGCAAAATTCAGATTGCTTCTAAAATTATCTGAAAATACAAACTGATATAAGTATATTTTTTTCACTTTCTCTAACCTTTTCAGTGACATTTAATAATTCTGTGCTACATTTATTTATTTTGTTGAATTTATCACTGTTTTTCAGCTTGCACTTGTTAAAGAAACTCCATCTGCTTGTTACTGTGCTGCTCTTAGGTTATTTTAAAAGTATTCTGCAAAAACTGTTCTAAGTGTGCCAAACTAATTCTAAGCTTTGCAAAGATTTTCCCCTGGATTCAGCAAGCTCTGCACAGTGTGCAGGAATAGTGCAGGGGCTGCTGGAGGCAATACAGCCACCGAGAGATCCAGGAATAAGCTCCCAGGACGTGCACGAGTGCTCCTGCACTATTCCTGCATGGGGACAGCTCCTGTATGTACATTACCCCATTTGCAGGTGAAACGCATGCAAATGAGGTGAATTTGCAATCCAAGAAGCCGTCAGCTGTCAGTGTAGGACTAGTGTAACGTGTAGAAATGTACTCGGTTAGTAACCGAGTACATTTTTGCAAACTACAAAACGGAGCCATGACATCTCCAAATAAAGGGTGTATATAATGTGTAAAGCATGCCAATGGCTAAATATATGGCCATTGGCATGGAAAACAGTTGCAAAAAAAATAATAACTTTTATTTTTTTGGCCGATTTCAGCCGTTTAAGTGTAGGGCAGCAGCATGCAAATGGGATCGGACGGAAAATAAAAGAAAAACCCTGAAAAAAGCTTTCCCTGCAAAATCACAATTTTGCCATTATAGTCAATGGCAGGCAGAAAACAACAAGGCCAGTGAATAGTGGTTGCTAAGGGGGAAGGTTTAGTGCAGGATTTGTAACTAGGCATTAGTAGGCAATCCTATGCAAATGAGGGGAATGATACTGAATCACAGATTTCCTCTCATGGCTAGCCTGCACCCAATGGTGTAGGTGCAGGAAGACCATGGTGCAAGCCTAAGAGCTAGCTGACATCATAGAGGGGTATGTCAGGCATACTGTAAATTTTTTGGAGCTCTGTGGCTCGGGTTTGCCCTAAGCATACCAGAGCTAAGGAAGAGGGTGTGTCTGAAGCTGCCAAGCACACTTTACATTGCCTAAATGAGTATGCAAGTCGCGCACCAGGTTTAAAAAAAAAAAAAAAAAAAAAGTAAACCAGGAAATAGCAGCTCCGTGCACATCTGAGCACTGTGTTTGTGTGGCACACCTCTGGGCTTAAACAGGAAGGCAATGGGAAGGGAAAACAGCAGTAGGAAGGTAATCAAGGAGAACTAGCATAGCTGGCAGGTGAAATGTAGCAGAATCAACCAATTACACAGGTAGCAGCCCAGCCCAGCACACTACTACAAACTATGCAAACACCTTCCCCTATGTTTTTTTCCACAAACTCTACACCACTGGTGTACATAAACAGGGAAATTTTTCCTAACAAAGGCAACAAAATGATAGGGGCTGCATTCAATCTCATAAATCAACATGTGGAAGAGGCTGAGGGTAGTGAGGATGAGAATGCTGACAACCAACCCACAGTGAGGAGAAGGAGAAGGGGGTCTATATTAGAACAATGAACATTTAAAATGTCGAGTGTTCTAATATCGACCCATTTTAAGCGAACGCTGAAAATATCGAAGAAGCAAAAAATTAATTTTTTCCTAGGGAAAGAATTTGGTTGTCCATTTCTGTTGCTTTGGTATTTTCAGTGCTTTGGTGGAAAGTTACGGGTCAGGTTCAGGCAAATGTGTGATTGTGTGGACGTGAAGGTTAGGGCGGGTTAGGTGAGTTAGGGTTAGGGCGCAGGTCAGGTAAGTGTGCGATTGTATGGACGTGAGGGTTAGGGTGGGGTAGGTGAGTTAGGGTTAGGGCGCGGGTGAGGTGACTGTGCAATAGTGACAGACCTTAGTGTTAGGGTTTGGGTTAAGGTAAGTGGATAGTTAGTGGTGTATGTATAGTTTAGTGTAGGGTTAGGTGTAAAACTTTAGGTGTATGTGTGTGGATTGCTGTTTGTTTGGTGTGCTTGTGTTGTGTGTATGCATTTTGGAACAGCAGATTTTTTCCCTAGGAAAAAATTTGCTGTTCTGAATGTTTGATGTTTCGATTGGTAGGGTTCAATATTAGAACACTCAACATTTTGAATGTTCAGTGTTCTAATATAGACCCAGAGAAGAGTGTACAGACCCAGGGTAACCTACCAGGGGATACATGAGCTGGAGATAGTGGAGCACTATAGGGTGGACAGGGACTTCCTACAGCAAATTGTTGAGCTGTGCCGGTCATGCCTCACACACAGAACCAACAGAGGGGAACCCATCCCAGTGGATACCAAGGTATGTGTAGGCCTAAGAATTCTAGCCACAGGCACCTTCCAAAGGTCAACTGGGGATATCATGGAGATCTCACAAGCATCACAATCCAGGGTACTCTACCAGTACCTGGATGCCATGTCAGCACATGCCGGTGAGCACATATATTTCCTCAACACCTGTGAGGGGTTGACCAGCAATATGTGTCTCTTCCTCCAAATAGCAGAATACCCTGAGGCACGCACATACACATCAAAGCACCACCTGGTGAGCGGGGTAGAGTCTGCATAAGCCACAAGGGCTTCCCCTCCATCAACTGCCAGGTCATGTGCAATGCCCAGGGTATTATAATGAATGTGTGCGCTGGCTGCCCTAGAGATTATCACGACTCCCACATCTGGCACATGATGCAGCTGTACCAGAGATTTGCCAGTGGGGACATCCCATATGGCCACCTAGTGGGGGATGCTGTTTACGCACTGGAGCCGTGGCTGATGACCCCCATCAGAAATGCACACACACTCGAACAAGAACTCCATAATGAGGCACAAGAACAGGCCAGAATCATAATAGAGGGTGTGTTTGGGATGCTCATGTCATGGTTCAAGTGCCTGGACATATCCAGTAGAGCCTTGCAGTATTCAACAGCTACATGTACCCAAATTGTCATCATATGTGCCATGCTGCACAATATGATCCTGTGGAAACAGCTGCAGCAGGAACAGCACAGGGCAGGGCCGCACAGCCCCCGCCCCACCATTGCCAAGGCCTGCACAGGCACAGAGTGACTCAGAGGAGGAACAACCTGAGCCTGCCCCAGTAGGCAGAAGGAGGCATGCCCAGGCCTTGGCAAAAAGGCTATGCATAGCACATACACTGACACAGGAGGGACCCGGGGAATGACACCTCTCTCTGACTCGCACATACAGTAAAAGGGATGCCAAACATGACACTACCTATGCTCAACCATGTATAGGGAGTGTACTATGTGCATCTGACATAGTCAGCCTTCCAGCACCATCCTCAATAGTGGCACAGCCACAAGGTAAGTTACTCTCCCTATCAATTGCTGAATGGAGTCGTGTGTTGTGTTACTTATATCTATGGTATGGATGTGAGCATGCAAGGGAATTGCGTGGCTGAATGGGATGCCAGCAGATAGCAGACAGCTATATTGGCAGCATGAAATCTGTAACAAATACTGGTGTCACCATAGTAGCCAGTACTAGACAAGGTGATAAATCCCACTGCAGGAAATGTGGTGGGCCAAATGTGTGTCCATAGGACACACACATGTCAGTCAGTGAGGCTCACATACCCAACAGTATTCTCAGCCAGCAGGACAGGCATAGACAAATGCAAAGAAAGGCTGTGCTAAGGCCTTTGATGGATGGCTATGGAGAACAGCCCACCTCCAGAACTACAAAGACAGACTACAACAGGTCAGGCAGTGGGATGTTAGTTCGGAAGGGCAAGAAGTCTGAAACTGAAATAAAGGTCAATAAAACCTAAGAACTGTAGTACACTGATGTGCCTCTAGTCTTCAAGATAGGTCAGAATACAGAATGAAATGGAGCACCTGAAATACCAGAACAGTCATAACAAATGTGTACAGTTGTCAGGTGTGCCCCCCCCCCACAATCCTGTGTAGAAATGTAGTAACATGTATGTGTAGGTATAACAGTGGAGCACAGATTACCTGAGCTGACCAAAATAGCAGGATAGATTGTAGCGTGTGTACAATATGCAGGACTGTGTGCATTAGGTTGGTGTGTGTTGTAAATTATGTGAGAGTGGGCAGCATGTAGGCATGGTAGGTTTTGGTCTGGTGACCATTGGCCAGTACTGCCAATGACAGGGCCAAATTCTCACAACTGCAGTGCCAAACACAATGCATCCCAGCAAGACACATTCCAGCAGAAAGCCATAGTAATTGTTCGGATGTAATATCTGTCACTATCTGAAAGATGGACATGGCATAAATGTGGGCGCAGACATACAAACAGTACACAGGTGGAAATACCCTAAACAGACAGTGTATAAAATGTTACTGTCAAATTAAAACACCTTTGGAATTGTACATACAGGTTAGCAGCACATTAGTTGGGTTTGTAGTATGGAATACCAATGTCATCTGGCCAGACAATGGCAGACCACAAAGGTCACAGGTATGAAGTATTGAGAAACTGCTGATGTCTCTGCACAAGCCAGCATAAGTGGAATGCCCCATGTATATCTGTGAGTCAGCTGTGAGTAGCTTCCATAGCACACATGTACCCAGCTCACTCCACCATCAGCCACAGGTACCACATAGGCCTTATCCCTGCTGTTGAGAATGAGTACAATATGGCCCCCACCTCTGTATGGAAATAGCCACAGAATGCAACATGCTGAAGTGGTGTCCCATGCTGGTGTGTCCCTAGCTCTAAGCAGCACCCTGCCAGCATCCATACCAGTGGATCAATAATGACAGAAACTATTGACATTAACACCTTGTGCACCAACCCTGTCACCCCAGGGTAATATAGTGGCTTGCAACCTGGAACTCTAGGAGTGACACAATGCAACAGCCTGCTACAGATGGCCTACATCACTACAAAATCCCCTACAGTCCTCTGTCAAAGGCCTGTGTCTCACCCGTACTGCCAATGTATGTTATCTCATGGACTCCCAAATAACAACATAACACAGTCCACAGAACCCAAATAAAAGGCCATGTCGACAAATCCCAGTAATATGTCCCCCTTGTCCTACTGCATGAACTGTAGATCAACCCCAAAATACTGCTGGGATGAAGTGATAACTATCAGGAACTTATCAGATAATGTTTGCATAATGTTTGGAAGAGGATAGAATAACGGGAGGTAGGCGCATATATGCCATGGAGTGTGTGAAGTCTGAAACTCAGCCATGTGTCCATACTACCCCTGCCTGCAAACACAGGAATGGGTGGCTACAGACCTGCTTGTAAACCAGAATGTGAAGGGGAACTAACCAGATATATGAGCCCTGCCTCTGGAAACCTGGGTGAATCTGTACAGCTGAAAGGTATGGCCACAGCATGATATGGCCATTTTGTTATGTCAATAGATGTACAAGCAGGGAATCCTCAGCCACCACAGTACCAAGGTGCTGGACCATTTACGCAGACCCATCAGCAATTGTCTACAGCTATCCCCCCAAGAATGGCATGAATGTGCAAGAATATGGTGCATACCACAATACTGGACACAGCTTCATTCTTATTGTATTTCTAAGGAAATAACTGTCAGCAAATAAGTATATCTGTCAGTAGTTGATGACATAATACATCACAATGTAAAACAGTATATATCTCTGAATATCTCTGCTAACACCAACCATGTAACACAAGCAATACAGACACAATAGTTACAGTATCCCACTATCTTCCACCCATTGTGACTCTGTATTGTCAACCTATCTACAGATATCCTGCAGAAACAGGCTGCTAGCTGTAGGTGTAGAACACAAAATCCTGCACTGAAGTGCAACCTACCTGGAATGGATTCACACACTCAATACAGAAGTTCATACTGGGCATGCTCCTACACTTAGAGAAATGAAGCCCATGTCTGACAACAACAGTGGACTATACATATCTGCCAGTCGCAGATATCTGTGCACACACACACCGCATTGCACACCATTCATGATTTGCACACACATTGGATAGGAATACTCACACATATCCAAGGCCAACACACTACAATAGGTCAAACATACACACACAGAGATGAGGGGAAGAGAGAGAGCGAGAGAGACAGACAGTGACAAATAGATTGCCATCATGAGGCCTGTCCCACCCACCAAACATCCAATTGGCCAATATCACATGATGTGCCAATGTCAATCACTGTAGACATTTGCTTTTGGTAGCCCACAGCCCTATAGTGTATGTGGTGCTTGTGATAACTGTATAACATAATAGTACAAATCAGAATTTATCTAGCATTTGTATACCCAGTCCTGTCAAATGTAAAGTTGTGTGTGACTGAGTGTTGTGTTTCCAGATGAATGGTTTATGGCCCATTTGCACACACTGCACTTCCTATTGCCCATGTTAACACTCATGCTGATGTCAGTCACCTTGAAATACTCCTTTGGATAAGGGACAGCCCTATAAGCTCCATAGCCTGTACGATAACTGTGTAATGCTATAGTGTAACATACTAGTTAGGTAGTAGTTCTAATTCCAGACATGGCAACTGTGAAACTGTGTGTGTGTGTGTGTGTGTGTGTGTGTGTGTGTGTGTGTGTGTGTGTGTGTGTGTGTGTGTGTGTGTGTGTGTGTGTAGAGATTGATGATTTTGAGGCCATTTAGTCACTACACTTCCTAATGCCCTACTTTAGCAAGCCTGCTGATGTCAGTCACCTTGACATACCCCTTTGGACAGGGGCCAGCCTTATAAGCTCACTGGTATGTGCGATAACTGCGTAATGCTATAGTGTAACATAGCAAGTAGGTAGTAGTTCTAATCCCAAACATGGCAACTGTGAAACTATGTGTGGGTGTGTGTGTGAGACAGTGTGTGTGTGTCCTTGATAATGCCTGATATGGACATTCACTCTTACTACTCTTCCCTTACCCCTGTTTTAGCACTGCTGCTGATGTTAGTCACCTTCAAAGATACCTGTGGATAGCTCTCCAACACATAAGCTCCATGGTGTGTGCCATAAATATGGAATAATGTAGTAGCAGTAACTACACAGGTATGGGTTTGAATCTCATATGTAGCAAGTGTTTGTGTGTGTACCTGAAAGGTTTTGGCTCCATTTACATCCAGTACACATCTCAGAGCCTGACTTTAGACCTGCAGATATCATCCACCTTAGAAGTACCTGTTTCCAACACTAAACCATGTCAGGTCAGTGGTGCATGTATTAAATGTGTAACATAATTTTCTGTAAAGATTGTTAGATAGAAGTTTGAACCTCACCCCTGGCAAATGTAAATGTGTTTAAGGTAAAATTATTTTGGGGATCTCTCACCCACTATATCACCCAATGCCAGTATTTACAAGGGCTGGTGATGTTCTTCACCTTAGAAGTACCTTGGGACAACATCCATCCTGTAAGCTCTGTGATGCATGCAATAAATGTGGTACACTATAGCAAAAATACATAATTAGGTAGGGGGTTGAATCTCATTACTGGTAAGTGTGTGTGTCTATCATCAGTATTCTGTGTGGAGGTTGCTGTGATTGTGTAATAACAGAATGTATTGTGGGGTGTGTTTTGTTAAATTATTATGTTGGGGACCTAGTATATGTCACAATGTCCACCTTACAAGGACAACAGATGTCAAACACCAAAGAGGCTGGTGTAGACAATCCATAGCCCTACATGTGAAATGATGGATTGGTGAACAATATAGGCAACCCTTCTATTACTCAGAGAACACTCTCCACCCATGTCTCATATACAAACACACTTGGCTAGGCAACAACCACTACATTGGTAGTTCCCAGCATATTGCCTCACAGATAGTAACCATGATGTGATTCCAGTGCATTACGTGCCTGTTGACCCCAACAGTGCCACTGACATCAGAAAGTACTGTGGTGTGTTACATCTCCTGACTGAGTGTGTGTGTTATCTAGCAAGTAAA
Source organism: Protopterus annectens (assembly GCF_019279795.1). NCBI lineage: Eukaryota > Metazoa > Chordata > Ceratodontiformes > Protopteridae > Protopterus > Protopterus annectens. Next base: position 1,326,562,430 of record NC_056744.1, read on the forward strand.
AGGACATGGCACCCTGTTCCATCCCTGCAGCAGGCAAATAAATGCTTACAGTGGCCCTTTGGCTATGTTTCCCACTGGACGTCTGCAACAACTGTAGAGTTTGCAAATGTAACCCACAAAGGGAATACCATGCCTTATACACATGCCCAGTATGAACAGATGCTACTAACCCCATTGAATACCTGTATCATGCTGTCAATGTAGGTGCAAGCATGACCTCAGTTACATAGCCAGGTCTCACCAGATGAGGTCAGGAATGCTACATCAGAAGATAACAATCTGTCCACACAACTTGCCCCAGAGATCTCAAGTACACTTCCACACGTCAAAGAACATGAGTGTGGGACATGTGCACAACCCAGACACTGTCCATGTTATGAAATATAGATTACATACATGGGAAAAAGTGCACATCACTGGCTGCCCACAGTAGTAAACACCAAACCCTCGCACGTACGGCTGCACGGCCAACCAACCTTGTATGAAAACACCAAAAGCCAGCAGGATAGTATCACCATTTATTGTGAGGCAACAAAAGGACAAAAAATGTCCTAATTCGAAAAACCCATACTAGTTTCGGCACCAGCCTTCATCAGTGAGTCAAAATCTTCCAAAAATACATGGTCAACGTTTGTTTAAATCTGTGAACAAACCAATGGCAGTATAGACATTTGCATAAAGCACTCAATTCAAATTTAAAGCAACATTGCACTGTGAAATGGGGAAAATCATATATATCCCCATACAATGTATGCAAAATATGGTTCTAGTGACAAACCAAATTGACATGAAACAAAAAGTAACATGTTGTTAACATATATTATGATGTTGAATTACAAACAAAAAATATATAAATAAATAAAACTAAAAATAAAAATAACATATACATAATTTATAAATGGTCATTAAGACCTGGGGGAAAGAGGGCTCCTAAATGTGTTATCCAATATCTCTCCTTGTGGCTCAAAATACCTTGCCAACCTATCTGGTTTTGTCTATTCCCTGTAATTTTATCAATGATTGTAAACATAAACTGGGCAGTGGGATGTTTGACTGTATGTAAATATAGAGCATTAGATGTCTTATGATTCCGTATATCACTACGATGTTCCCCAATTCTGATGCGTAATGAACGTGAAGTCTTGCCAACATAGAAGGATTTACATTGGCATGTAGCCAAATAGATGACCCAGCTAGTGGAACAATTACCAAACACTTTGATGTCATACACTTTGCTAGTATTAGAGCTTGTAAATTGTTTCAACTGGTTAACATGAGCACAGGAAACACAATGTCCACACTTGAATGTTCCCAACAATTCGTCCCCCAATATGGTGAGTTGTTTATATTTGGCTGCCCCACTTTCTCTATGTTTGTAATGTGAAAATAGGGTGCCTAATGTTTTACCACGTCTGAATGAAAATGAACATTGTTTATCTAATATTCCCCTCAAAAAATCATTTGCTAGTAAAATATTCCAATTTTGGTTCACAGCTTGCCTAACAGTCTGATGGTTTTTGCCCAGTGTCGTAATTAGTCTCATTTTAGAGTTGTTGGCATTTTGATTTTTGTCCCTATATTCCAACAATGACTTTCTATCTTGGTTGTCAGAATATGTTTTAGCTAATTCTATATCAGAAATGCTATAACCCCGGTCCAAAAATCTGTTGAATAAATCAGTTTTGGCTGTAGAGTAGTCATGTAAACATGAATTAATTCTCCGAATTCTAAGATATTGAGATTTAGGAATATTCCGGATGGTGTGGCGTGGATGCATGCTATGTGCATGTAGCAAAGTGTTAAACTGGGGATATTTTCGAAAAATTCTTGTATTAAGTGTGTTGTCTGTATTACGATATACTGTAACATCCAAAAAGGTTATTTCATCCCTATGGAATGTAATAGAAAATTCAATACCCCAAATGTTGTTATTCAGATGTTCCAAAATTCTTGTAAGTAGTTTGCATCTGCACGCCACACCATCCAACAATCATCTAAATATCTTCTCCATATGTCTATTTCAACAAGATATACATTGTGTAAAGGGTTATAGATCAGACATTCCTCAAGGTAGGCCATAAAAAGATCTGCATAGATGGGGGCAAAGCAAGCCCCGATGGCCGTACCTTGAAGTTGCCAATAGCAATCACCCTGGAAGTAGAACACATTTTGCTTAAAACATGTTCGGTAAGACAAATGAGTAGAGTGTTGAAACCGAGTGTATAATTCTGACTTGACAAGCCAATATTCAACAGCCTGAAGCCCTGCCCAATGTGGAATACTAGTGTAGAGGGATTTAACATCCAGAGTGCACATTATCCAATGGGGTTCTAGTTGACAATCCTCAATTATTTGCAAAAATTGTGTGGTATCTTGAATTCTTGCTCTCACCAAGGTCAATAGTGGTTTTAAATATTGGGTTAGAAAAGCAGACAGGGTTCTGTGAGAGAACCATGACCAGAAACTATAGGCCTACCTGGTGGATGTGTAAGGGATTTGTGTATTTTGGGCAAAAGATACAAAATTTGTCTAGCCGGTTCCTTAACCTGTAGATGTTGAACCATTTTATTAGTGAGTATACCTTCCTCAAATGCAGATTGTAAAAAGACATCAATTTCTTTTTTGAAAGTCATGGTTGGATCAATGTCCATTTTCATATAGCATTGTTTGTCAGATAGTTGTCGTAAACCCTCATTTATGTAGAAGTCCATGTTTAAGATTACCACTGCACCCCTTTGTCAGCTTGAACTATTGCTATATTGCGATTATTTCTAAGTTCAGACAAAGCCACTCTTTCATTAGAACTGATGTTGTCCCTACCAGTAGCAACCTCAAAAAGAGGAAAATGTAAATCCTTTAGCACCGCTTGTTGAAATATCGCTACATTCTTATTCATAGGTGGCTGGAATGTTGATTTGTGGAAGGTGAAATCAGTAGATCTTTGAACATTAGAACTATCCTGTTCTGAAAAAAACAGTTTAAGATTTAGTCTACGACAAAATCAATAACATCTAATGAGGTTTGGTATTCATCACAAAAGAAACTGGGAACAAAATTTAACCCTTTATTAAGAACTTGTTTTTGTTCTGATGTTAAAACATAATCCGATAAATTCAACACATTTTCATAAACTTGTGTGTCTACTTGAGTAGTGCTTGAATCAGTCCTGTCATTGAATCTATAGATGTATTTGTTTCTATGTTTCCTCCCCCCTCTGGATTTCCTACCATGTCTAAAGGGTAATGTGTATTGGTTTTCTTTTTAAGTGGAGAATTGTCAGTATTGGCATATTCACCGTCGGTATTGGATGACTCCTCCCCTGAGGTACTGGTCTGAAAGTGGTCTCTATTTTTTAATATAGATCTGGGCCTTTTTCTGGACCTGCCTCTGCCCATAGTGGGAACATTGTCTTGAAACCTCACAGATCGTTGCACTTGAAACGGATGTCCCCTTTCATAGTCATTGCTATCCCTTTTAAACTTTTTTATTTTTCTTTCCTTGATAATTTTGTCATATGATGTTAGTTCCTTGGATAACTTGTCTACATATTCAAAATATTTGGGACTTGATTCATATTCATATGGCCCTATGTTCTTTTTTGAATTTTTTCTACTTAATATTATAGTGCATTTATTAGAAGTTTCACACTATGGTGGTTTTGCCTATATATAGACAGGAGTCTTACATCAGGTATATTTGGTTTTGAAGAACATACATAGTGCTAGGATATTAGATTCTATATATAATTTAGAACAAAATAGGTTTTATTTAGTGGTTACACCATGTCATGGGTATCCTAAAGTCAGCTAATATTTTGAACTAACTTTTGACTAAAACACATTCTATTTTTATATGTATTGTGGTCAAATAAGTTTTTTGTATATACAGCACAACTTTTTGGTGAATAATGGTTAAGCCCTAATGATAACCTGTCTAGCATATTGTTTATAGGCTATATTTGTATTACAGATGATTTAATGTTTGAACTATACATGGTTGACAGGCTTAAGATGTTTATATGACTTGTCAAGTGGTCAACAATATACACAATATATATATATTGCATTTTATTAATGCTCATAGGACAACATTTGATCTAGGTTTTTACCAAACCTCATTAGATGTTATTGATTTTTGTCGTAGACTAAATCTTAAACTGTTTTTTTCAGAACAGGATAGTTCTAATGTTCAAAGATCTACTGATTTCACCTTCCACAAATCAACATTCCAGCCACCTATGAATAAGAATGTAGCGATATTTCAACAAGCGGTGCTAAAGGATTTACATTTTCCTCTTTTTGAGGTTGCTACTGGTAGGGACAACATCAGTTCTAATGAAAGAGTGGCTTTGTCTGAACTTAGAAATAATCGCAATATAGCAATAGTTCAAGCTGACAAAGGGGGTGCAGTGGTAATCTTAAACATGCACTTCTACATAAATGAGGGTTTACGACAACTATCTGACAAACAATGCTATATGAAATGGACATTGATCCAACCATGACTTTCAAAAAGAAATTGATGTCTTTTACAATCTGCATTTGAGGAAGGTATACTCACTAATAAAATGGTTCAACATCTACAGGTTAAGGAACCGGCTAGACAAATTTTGTATCTTTTGCCCAAAATACACAAATCCCTTACACATCCACCAGGTAGGCCTATAGTTTCTGGTCATGGTTCTCTCACAGAACCCCTGTCTGCTTTTCTAACCCAATATTTAAAACCACTATTGACCTTGGTGAGAGCAAGAATTCAAGATACCACACAATTTTTGCAAATAATTGAGGATTGTCAACTAGAACCCCATTGGATAATGTGCACTCTGGATGTTAAATCCCTCTACACTAGTATTCCACATTGGGCAGGGCTTCAGGCTGTTGAATATTGGCTTGTCAAGTCAGAATTATACTCTCCGGGTTTCAACACTCTACTCATTTGTCTTACCGAACATGTTTTAAGCAAAAATGTGTTCTACTTCCAGGGTGATTGCTATTGGCAACTTCAAGGTACGGCCATGGGGCTTCTTTTGCCCCCATCTATGCAGATCTTTTTATGGCCTACCTTGAGGAATGTCTGATCTATAACCCTTTACACAATGTATATCTTGTTGAAATAGACATATGGAGAAGATATTTAGATGATTGTTGGATGGTGTGGCGTGCAGATGCAAACTACTTACAAGAATTTTTGGAACATCTGAATAACAACATTTGGGGTATTGAATTTTCTATTACATTCCATAGGGATGAAATAACCTTTTTGGATGTTACAGTATATCGTAATACAGACAACACACTTAATACAAGAATTTTTGAAAATATCCCCAGTTTAACACTTTGCTACATGCACATAGCATGCATCCACGCCACACCATCCGGAATATTCCTAAATCTCAATATCTTAGAATTAGGAGAATTAATTCATGTTTACATGACTACTCTACAGCCAAAACTGATTTATTCAACAGATTTTTGGACCGGGGTTATAGCATTTCTGATATAGAATTAGCTAAAACATATTCTGACAACCAAGATAGAAAGTCATTGTTGGAATATAGGGACAAAAATCAAAATGCCAACAACTCTAAAATGAGACTAATTACGACACTGGGCAAAACCATCAGACTGTTAGGCAAGCTGTGAACCAAAATTGGAATATTTTACTAGCAAATGATTTTTTGAGGGGAATATTAGATAAACAATGTTCATTTTCATTCAGACGTGGTAAAACATTAGGCACCCTATTTTCACATTACAAACATAGAGAAAGTGGGGCAGCCAAATATAAACAACTCACCATATTGGGGGACGAATTGTTGGGAACATTCAAGTGTGGACATTGTGTTTCCTGTGCTCATGTCAACCAGTTGAAACAATTTACAAGCTCTAATACTAGCAAAGTGTATGACATCAAAGTGTTTGGTAATTGTTCCACTAGCTGGGTCATCTATTTGGCTACATGCCAATGTAAATCCTTCTATGTTGGCAAGACTTCACGTTCATTACGCATCAGAATTGGGGAACATCGTAGTGATATACGGAATCATAAGACATCTAATGCTCTATATTTACATACAGTCAAACATCCCACTGCCCAGTTTATGTTTACAATCATTGATAAAATTACAGGGAATAGACAAAACCAGATAGGTTGGCAAGGTATTTTGAGCCACAAGGAGAGATATTGGATAACACATTTAGGAGCCCTCTTTCCCCCAGGTCTTAATGACCATTTATAAATTATGTATATGTTATTTTTATTTTTAGTTTTATTTATTTATATATTTTTTTGTTTGTAATTCAACATCATAATATATGTTAACAACATGTTACTTTTTGTTTCATGTCAATTTGGTTTGTCACTAGAACCATATTTTGCATACATTGTATGGGGATATATATGATTTTCCCCATTTCACAGTGCAATGTTGCTTTAAATTTGAATTGAGTGCTTTATGCAAATGTCTATACTGCCATTGGTTTGTTCACAGATTTAAACAAACGTTGACCATGTATTTTTGGAAGATTTTGACTCACTGATGAAGGCTGGTGCCGAAACTAGTATGAGTTTTTCGAATTAGGACATTTTTTGTCCTTTTGTTGCCTCACAATAAATGGTGATACTATCCTGCTGGCTTTTGGTGTTTTTGCCCACAGTAGTAACCCAGATGAGTGGATGGTGAATACAATATACACCTGTGGGGACAACTCAGGGACTACACCCCTGAGATACACTGGAGACTATTGTCATGTAGCCTGATGCAAGGTACTCCCTTTGCCTAGCCTTGTACATCCTTCAGGAACATTTGCTTACTACACACCTTTGAAGCAATGAACCTATGCATCTCAGTACTGGCAAATGTGTGTGTGTGTGTGTGTGTGTGTGTGTGTGTGTGTGTGTGTGTGTGTGTGTGTGTGTGTGTGTGAAGAGATGAATGATTTTGAAATCATTCACACTCACTACACCTCCCATTGCCCTACTTTAGCAGGCCTGCTGATGCCATTCACCTTGAAATGACCCTTTGGCCATGTATCAGGTGTATAAGCTCTGTGGTTCTTGTAATAACTATGTAATACTGTAGTATAGCAAACTCAGGTAGGAGGTCTAATCCTCATCTTGCCAACTGTGATAATGTATGTTTTTCTAAGACTGTGTGTGTGTGTGTGTGTGTGTGTGTGTGTGTGTGTGTGTGTGTGTGTGTGTGTGTGTGTGTGTGTGTGTGTGTGTGTGTGTGTGTGTGTGTCTTTGTTGACACCTGCTTTTGTGGGCATTCACACTTACTACATTTTCCTTACCCATCCTTTAGCACTGTTGCTGATGTCACCTTCAAAGATAGCTTTGGACAACTCTCCAACATGTAAGCTCCATGGCGTGTACAATAACTGCGTAAAACTTTAATAGCAATACATAGTCAGGTAGGGGTTTGAAACTCAGTACTGGTAAGTGTGTGTTTGTGTGTGTCTCATTAGTATCCTGTTAGGGTGATTGTGTAATGACAGGATCCATTGCAGTGTGGGTTTTGCTACATCATTATATTCAGGACTGTATGGCCCATTGTCCACATTACAAGGCCAATAGTTTTCAAACACTGTAGATGTTGTTGCAGACAATCCTCAGCCATAAATGTGTACAGCCATGTGCAATTACTATGTGACAGTATGGATTAGTAAACAATATAGGCAACTGTTATAATACCCAGATACCACTCTCCACCCACGGATCATAAACAAACACGCTTGGCTCTTACTCCCTTCCTTTCTTACTTTGTCTCTGTCTCTGTGTCTCTCTTTCTCCCTCTCTGGTGGATGTGGAAAAGTACATCTGTTTTACATAGGTAGCAGCTTGAGTTTTGTAAGTAATGCTCATGATCAGCTGATGACCTGTGCATGGATTGCAGTCCCCCACTTGCTAATTGCATGTGGAACAGCTGTGGTATCATTCCTATATCCAATTGCATGGAAACAGACTCCTATAATGAAGCACTTCATGTGGGTGTTGGCCCTTTTCCTTCACTGTGAGCAGGACTTCATGTGTGTGTTTGACAAACAGCATCACAGAGGGTAGTTGGAAATACCTCTTACAACATACACTGTGGAGACAGGCCAACAAACAGGAGGGGGATGTTCCAGACATGGGGACAGAATACTGCTTATCTACATTTGAAGTAAAGTTAGTTTAACAGGGTTTGTGTGGATATGACTGTTCTACATGATTTAAAGTCTGGCATGACAGTGTTATGTTGTTGAGGAAACTCTCACATGTAAGGCTATCTGCAGACCAGAGTTTAGAGTCTTACATGTGGTGTGTTAGTCACACATTTCCTATCTTTATAAATACAGTAACATACTCTGATGATTGTAGTCAGTACAAGGTGACATCCATTTGAGTTACTGACTTCATATCCATCAGAAGAGACATGTCACAATATATATATATATATATATATATATATATATATATATATATATATATATATATACATATACACACACACATATATATATATATATATATACATATATATATATATATATATATATATATATATATATATATATATACATCTTCCCTGGGATTCATGAAGCTTGCACCATGCGCCGGAGTAGCATCGGCGATCTAGTGCCAAATATGGCCGCCGAGTGATTCAGGTAAGAGCTGTTTCCACGTGCACTACCAGCGTATGGTCCCGGTGCACGTATGCTAATTATCCTGTGCACAGCAGTGTAGCATGCAAATGAAGGTATACAGTGATTCATAAAGTGGTGCAGGTGTAGCGTAAGCATGTAGAAATGTAAACCAAAAAAAATGGTTTACAGTTTGTCAAACATAAAATCGGAGCCATGAAAGTGGACCAAACTTACATATTATAATGTTAATATATGCCAATGGCTAAATATACAGCCAGTGGCATAGAACAACATGTACAACATATAAAAAATTACATTTAATCTCATGGCCACACCAAAGTAAAGTAAAACCGCAGTGCATCGGTGCGCAAACAGGATCACAAGGAAAATATATTTAGATGTCATAAAACTGTAATGTAACGCAACTCATGATATCCCCATAATAGTCAATGGCACGCATGCTACACCACAATCATGGCACAAGAGTTGCTAAGGGTTTGTGACAGTGTTCCATGCGGTAACCAGGAATTAGCAGTCAATGCCATGCAAATGAGTCAAGTAATACTGAATCGCAAATGCCCCACCGGCGTAAAGATGTACCACACGGCATAGTGGTACAACATCAAGAAGTGGCCTGGAGGTAAACATGACATCAGGAGAGGGGCGTGCCACTGTAGCTGTAAGCACATTGGATCATTGCTAATCCATGTTGCATGTTGCTAAGCAAAGCCGCAGAAAAGGGGTGTGGAAGTAGCCATAGCTTTGCTTAGCTGAGAGCACACAAGGTAACCAAAAGTTCATGTGAACGTAGATGAAAACATGCATGAAACTCGGTAAATGGCTGTGTGCAGCACACATCACAGCTAAACAGGAAGGAAACGGTAAGACAATAAGGAAATGCTGCAGCATGGTAATTGGAGTACAAATGAGTAATTAACACCTAGAAACTTACAGTGGGCCATAGACAACAGCTAACAAGGCTGCTAGCAGCTACCTGCAGAACAGGAAAGGGGAGGTGGCATACAGCAAAGAAAAGAGAACTGTCACAGCAGAACAAAGCAAACTTGCAGTAGATCAGCTACATGACACATTTCCCAACACAATCCTGGATTGTGGGAGCACAAAACAAGAAAGACGGCAGCTGGATGCATGCCTGAAAATGGGAGGGGAATCGGGTTAAAAAATAGAAGTAAAGGGCAATAGATGAATCATGGCAGACAAGCGTAAGTCAACACCAAAGGCCCCACAATAGCAGTACCTGCTGTAAAACCAATAATTAAGATACCCTGCAGCTGGAATAACACAAACACACCCAATTACACCAGCATCATCCATTGCACAATAGTATAAGGTGTGAAAGCCCCCCCCACACACTTGTGTATTCCCAGACACTCTGCGCCATTGCTGTATACAGATGGGGAACTTTTAATATGTACATGTTAGGGGCCGCCATAGCTTTGATTCACCGGCATATGTTGGAGACTGACGGTGGTGTGGAGGATGATGCTGACAACCATCTCAGGCACCAGAGGAGGAGGAGAAGAGTGTTCAGACCCAGGGCAACCTACCAGGGCTACATGATCTAGAGATAGTACAGCATTACAGGGTGGACAGGCACATCATACAGCAACTTGTTGAGCTGTGCCGGCCACACCTCAGAGCCAGAAGTAACAGAGGGGAACCCATCCCAGTGGAGATGAAGGTATGTGCAAGCTTGAGAATACTAGCCACAGGTACCTTCCAAAGGCCAACTGGGGATATCATGAGGATCTCACAAGCATCAGCATCCAGGGTATTCCACCAGTTCCTGGATGCCATGTTACCACATGCCAATGAGCACATATACTTCCCCCGAATACAGGAAGAGTTGGCCAGCAATATGCGTCTCTTCCACCATGTGGCAGACTACCCGGAGGTACTGGGTGCAATAGACTGCATGCACATACACATCAAGTCACCACCCGGCGAGCAGGGTAGTTACTACATAAACCGCAAGGCATTCCCATCCATCAACTGCCAGGTCATGTGCAATGCCCAGGGCATTATCATGGATGTGTGTGCTGGCAGCCCTGGAAGCTATCACGACTCCCACATCTGGCATGCCTCACAGCTGTATCAGGTATTTGCCAGGGGTGACATCCAATATGGCCACCTGGTGGGGGATGCTGGCTATGTCTGGAACTTTGGATGATGACTCCCATCAGAAATGCACACACAGCCATGCAAGAATGCCATAATGAGGCACACGCAGAAACCAGAATCATCATAGAGCACGTGTTTGGGATGCTGAAATCACAGTTCCATTGCTTGGACATACCAGATGGAGCCTTGCAGTACTCTCCAGGAATGTGTGCCCACATCTTCATAGTATGTGCCATGCTACACAATATGATCCTGCGGAAACACCTGCAGCAAAGACAGAATAGTGAAGGCCCTCACAGCCCACCACCATTGTCAAGGGACCCACAGGCACAGGGGGACTCAGACCATGAACACCCTGTGCTAGCCCCAGTAGGCAGACAGAGGCGTGCCTAGTATGCCCTTGCCTTGGCAAAGAGGGAACTTATAGCACACACACTGACAGTGTAGGCACTCATGGACTGACACCCTTCTCCACCTGCACACACAGCAAACATGGATGGCACACACACACACACGACCACCTGTAAATTGTCATGTATAGGTGGTCTACTGTGTGCATCCTACATAGGTAGCCCTCAACTATTGTGCGCACAACCGCCATTGGCACAAGGTAAGTCAATACCTGAACAGTAAATTAAGCTATCAGCATGTGTCCATACTGTATGTACAGGTTCATAGATACATAGGTAGGTACATGCCCAACTGCTGAGGCCACTCATAAGCATAGGCAAAATGTGTCTGCTGCCACCACCCCATCAATTAACTAATTGTCCCTCTGTGGAGCAGAGCCAATTGTTGGATCCCTGGGGTGTAGCTACTGTTCACCACCCACTCTGCAAGGATTCCCTGGAGTGTTAGTGAGGGGTTTTGTATAATGTAATCAGGGATGTAGTTTCAAATAATGGGGAGTATCCCTGAGAGGAATCTTCACAGATGTGTACATGTTACATAGTATACCTTAAACACAGCTTGCATATATAGGTAGTTCTCCACAGAATAATAAACATGTGGAACACACAACCGCTGAAATGTGCGTTAATCACCCTTGCACTACCAGTGCCTGCTCTGAGAGGTAAGATATCACTGCCAGGATTAGAACATGCAACCATATACACATTCATCACAATAACATACCACTAAGCTACCTGAGATGTACCAATGGCAGTCATGTATACTGACAGGATAAAACACAAAAGGTCGGAATGTGTTGAAATAGGACAAACCGGCATGTACCCAATGAAAGGTGTGTGTTTTATATATATATATATATATATATATATATATATACACATCATCATATATATATATATATATATATATATATATATATATATATATATATATATATATAGAGGGAGAGAGAGAGAGAGATATGTAGATATATGGGGATATACATATATATGTAGATATATAGATAGGTTAACAACATCTATATAACCATGGAGGTACATATAAATGGGATACCTACCACATACCGACTGCTTTACATACCAACGTGCGTAATCCCGAGGCTTAAGGTCCGAAAGAACACAGTACCAAAACATCAGATGCGCGAGCTGTAATCTCACAATGTTAATGGACAGTTAGTCAGCACTTCTGATGTTGCGGTTCAGGTAGGTTACTGTGTGTAAGTGTGTTTCTTAGGGCTGTAGTGTGTGTAAGTGTGTGCTCTGTGTGTGGTGTGTGTTTTTGGGGGACTGTAATGTGTGGGTGTGGGTTAGCTTTGTGCGTCTGTTTGCACGACCTAGGAGGCAGAATATTAAAGTAGGGGGTGGTGTGGGGGGGCACAGACACCTAGATGGGGGTGTAGGGGGGCTTGGCCACCTGCTCATACATAGTGTAGGATGGTTTGTTTGGATGTGTTTAGTAGCAGTGTGTCTGTGTGTGCATGTGTGTGTTCCATGTTTGTGTTACTTAAATGAGTTACTTTCGATGTTGGTAATGTGGGGTATGGGAGTCTGGTCCTGGTACTGTGTGTGACAAAACACTGTGGTTTTAGGATTCTGTAGGTCTCCTGTATACAGCAGTTGAAGTGTTCATATATGTGTATAACATGGACCAGAGCAATCACACATTCCGCCACTGCCAACCTTTATGAACAAAGGATATGGAGAGTATATGCCTATACACTATTACAAATATGTGCTATGGACATGAGCCAATGATAGTGTTACCACCTGTCCCACTTTGCGAGGGACAATACCTCTTTGGGCGGTTGTATCCTGACCAAATATATTAAACGTGGCAAATGTCCTGGGATTGTAGGACATAATTATGTCCCATATGTACTTTAATAGTTGCATACAATAGTTATTTCTGTATCTAAAATACCTACATGTTACAGGAAACAGGATAAGCAACTAAACTGCTACAAGAATAAGCTTATATTTAGGCAAGAAAGGAAAGTTCTATCCCTTGTACTGACAGTGGGTTTGTGTCTGCCTGTAAAATCAGATGTGCATCCTGAAAAGGTCCCACTATGGTCATATAAAAAGGTGGCAACCCTAGCCAAAGAGGGTCAGTCACCAACACAACTACGATGACTGCAAATACCTATGACAGAAATACACAGCTATCATGTAGCAACACGTTATTACATTCAGATGTATTACCGAAGGGATTCAAGGACTAACATCACCTGCATGCTATACAGGAACCACATAACAGTGCCTTAATGAATCAGCCTGCAATTACCATTGTATTAGTCCACAAAAGGATAGGTGTTCAAATAGGGAAAGAACCCTCATGCACATAGTGATTATGTATAAAAGCAGTTCCTACACACCTGCATCTGCTAAGCACACCCACCAAGATCACCCCCACACCCAAACATATTACAATACAAACTGTAATAACATCACAAGTCATTCACTCACTGTACGACATCTGCAGAAGCCTTAACATACCTTGTCAGAGACACACTAACATGACTCTATGTGAAATAGCTGCTGTTATACAAAGGAACAGCTGATGATGTAACAGGGTTTGTTTGCACTAATCCCGTTTCAGAGGGTTGTGCGTATACCGGGATGTGTTAGCAATTAGTGAGTAACAGCACAGTATGCTACACTTGTACACCAAATCAAGGATGTCTGGTGAGCACACAGTACACCACATAACAGTTCATGCATAGCCATATGGCCTTGAGCTGGCCAAACATCCTTGCCAGACTTAAACATCTGCAGAAGTATCAGGTACAAACAAACCCTGCATAAGTAGCACTATTCCAAAATATAACAGCTGTACTCACATGTAGAACTAAATCATCTAGCCATTACACACAGTCCACGGGAATCATGAAGCTAATATATCTCTGTGTGTCTCCATATAGCTGTTGAAAGATATCTCAAAAATACATCTAGGCTGTCTCCCTTGAAAGTAAGGCAAACGGACAACGCTCAAAAGGAGTACTCAGTTATACACCACTGTTGCCATGGTATCGGCTAATGGAGTAGCTGCACAGCTGATGTGCATCTAATTAACTACTTTGGAACAGCAATTGGTGGACAGGATACCACATGTTACCGATATGTAACTAGAAAAGGATGTGTTATCACACATTCAAACGATCAGTATATACCAGCGGATGATTACAAAGAACATTTAAATGCAAACTGAAAGGGATTGAATCAACAGTTAATGACACCTCGGGTTACTAATAATGTATGAAGAACAGTCAGTATGTCTGTGTATGTAGTACCTTTTTGTAGTATTTAAAGTGCACGCAATCCATATAGTGGAAACCGTTATCTTGTAGTGATGTATTGTTGAGCACAGTAACGTTTGTAGTATTTGTGTGTACTGCTGTAGGTCACAAGGCAAACACCGCATACACCACAAGGGATGCTATATAAGGGCTTTGAACAGAAATACTCACCAGCTGATGTCAGTGGCAGGGCTGGTCCAACAAGTATGTGCTATAACAGAGGGTAGTATATGTTGATATATTGTAACTGTAGCCATATGTATGGGTGTATTACAGAGAATAACATGTGGAAGGTTGGGCCACTGTGCAATTATGATTTGCATTGTGGAATATTGTGCCAATAACTGTGAAATGTACAGTATTGTAGGCAGATATGTATTACAAGCTACATAGCATTACTGTTATGTTAGGCAAACATTAGTTATGTCAACTGACATTTACAATACACAATAAGAGGATACATATGTCTTTTAGTGAGCCGACAGTTTATCAGCATGATAGCAAAGTAAAATTGAAGAGCTATTTAACTATCCATGCACACAAGACATGTAATATGTGCAAAGGTAGGTACTAAGCTGTCTTACCAAGGGAATTTGTAAGCCTAGCTAGAGTGTGTTGGCTTTCGCCACCCCCATAGGTTGGTTCCCTGTGCCTCTAAACAGCAGAGCCAATAGTTCCCTGTGCCTCTGTCCAGCAGAGCCACTGCAGTGATGCCTGGTGTACATGTCTGTCTCCCATCCACACGTCAAGGTTTCCCTTCAAGAGTGCTAGTGAGCGGCCCTGCCTGATGAACATTGGAATCATGTTCCAAAGCATGGGGAGTGTCCGGGTCAGGAATCTATCTGCCCAGCATGTCCTACTCATTGTTGTGGTTAGGTGTATATCCCTAGAGCATGTGGCTCTCAGGGGCTTCTGTTTAGGTGGAGCATATCCAGCAATACAGGGTTGGACATGGGTCTTGTATGTCAAGCAGAGATCACCTGTGAGTATGCGTATGCAACTGAGTACAGCTGGAGTTTCTTAGGTTGGGCTGCATAGGTCATCTATTTGAGGTCAGTAATCCTCTTGGTGTGGTACTGGTGTGGTCTTCCAAACTGTTCAGTTGTCTTGTAAGGTATATCCCAAATGGGGTGTTGTATCCTTTAATGGGTCTAATATGTCATGTGTAGAGTCACAATGACCCCTCTGATCTGGATGCGAACCCATTAGAGATTAGGGGGGCCATGTAGAAGGATATTCTAACCACCTTGTGATTATGGGTATTGAAGGAGAGATTGTTATCTACTGGTTCCCGGATCCCTTATTACCTTTTCTGTATGTAGGGGACTAGCACCTATGTGGTAGTCCGCGGGTAATTAGTTATATCCAAAGGGGATGACTATGCACTTTTAAGCATTCAGCTTGATGCCATGATATTAACACCAGGTATCCGTCTCAGTGCGACCCTTCCAGAGGGTGTCTGTAACAGCTGGGGAAAAATTATGTCCCCTAGTTTGCAGTCGTCTGCAAACTTTTTCAGCTAAAGCTCTCCTGTGCTTGTCTATACGTCAGAGAAGTATATACCGAACATGAGGGGTCCTAGGACTGAGCCCTGGGGGAAGCCACTTGTAACTGGTATACAGTCAGACCTAGGGTATGTGACTCCCACTGTGTGGGTTCTGTTCGTGAGCCACTTTGCAAACCATCACATGACGTAGGGGTTAATGTTCAGGCGGATGGGTATGTTGATAATACCATAAGGATGAATGGTGTGGAAAGCCTATGAGAGATCTAGGTAGGCTGTGTGGACCTCCTTACCCTCATCTAATGCCTTGGTAACTGTCTCTAAGAAGTCCACCAGGTTTAGGAGGTATGGTCCGCCCTTAACAATGCCAAACAAGGAGGGGTCAAAGGTTTGGAGGTACCCAATGTCTCTGTGACAGTGATCTATGATGTGCACCATAGCCTTGCAGACCAGGCTAGTCAGGCCTATAGGGAAATAGGTCCCATGGTCCATTGTGGTGCCACCTTTGTGAAGTGGGATAACTGTTGCTGTGTGCCATTCAAGGGGCACTATCCCAGAGTGAGGCTATTATTGAACATGGTGCATAGGTGGGGAGACAGTACATTCTGAAGTAAGTGTAAAATGCAGCCTGGGATGTTGTCCAGTCTCATGGATGCTGTGATATTGCCTTTAGAGTGTGCAGCTTTGAGAGGGGTCTGCCAGGATGTTGCCAATATCAATTGTTTCTGTAATGTTCATGCCTTTGTGCTGTAACTCAGAGCAGATCTGGTTACTGACATCGAGATATGTAACATAGCTATAAAATGCTTTGTGGTTGTTGTTGGTATTAGTTGCATTTTAGTTTTTGTAGCTAGCTTTGGAGGATCTTATAAGGGATCTCACCTTCTTACTGAGGCTGGTCAGGGAGCTCCTTCATGCATGGTATTGTACTCTCATTTGCAACAGTGTCTTCCTCCTGTAGTACAATATGTTTATGGTAAGGGACCACCAGACTGGTTTTGTTAATTAGGAGTATAGCGTCCTGGTTCTGTTTGGGATAGCACAAGTCATGCACTCGTGTAAGTGCTTATAGAGTGCATTTGTGTAGAATTCAGCAGTTGTAACAGTACTGTCCATCTGCATGGGTGTCATGACGTCCACCACATCTGTCTTATGAAGCATGTTGTTGGCCTTGTAGACATATTATACTGTGGTTTCCTTAATGGGGGGTGGGTGCGGGATGTGGATATCAACGGTGTTCAGCACATTGTCTGATCGGACCAACGAGGAGTTGGCTGCACGTGTGGAGCACCTGTCACTCATGTTGATAATGTCTAGGTCTAGGATATTGTTGCCCCTGGTGGGTGTGTGGATATGTTGAGTCAGGCCATTGGTGTTTATGAATTCCAGAAACCGTTGAGCTAATGTGTCGGTAGACAAGTAGTTTTCCCAGTTAATGGTGGGGTAGATTCAGTGAGACTTATGTGATGAGTGTGGTGTTGTGCGAATATTTACCTTCTCCACATGACAGTCAGGGTCAGGCTAGGTTGGAGAGACCTTTACCTCCAGTTTGGCTAGGTGAGTGCATCCCTCACAGGTTGTAGTGTTGGGAGGTAGGCGGAAAGGCTTGTCTGTGTACATGAGGCAATGTGTACATTGCCTCAAGATGTCCAGATTCATCAGATAGACAGGTGAGAACACTGGCGGTTGACTCTTGGACATGCCTGAATATAGAACTACATTCACCTAGATAAGTGAGGAAAGTGAGTACAAGAGCTAAATTACTCTAAGCAAGTGAGAAAAGTATGTACAAAACCTGTTCACCCTTACCTCTAGGTAATGAGGAAGATTAAGTGCTATAGTAATTATTAGCTTACGTAGTGCTTACAAGTCCTGAACAAGTGCTTAGCATGAATAAGCAATCCAGATAGTGCCTTGGATAACATATACACACGCCCCCCTCCCCCCAACAGGTACACAAGCATATGTCCATGTACACCACAAGGCCCCTGTACCCACAACTATGCAGGTACAAGCTGCACTCAGGCTGCATGGGATCTGTCCACATCACAGGTTGTATCATACACATATGGCAAAACAAGATGCTCTCCACGTACACATCATGTAAAACATAGCTTTATGTCAGGTTGTGTAAACACTGAATGGTGCACACCAACAGGTATCACAACCCACAAAGGGGAAGACACCACTGATAATGGGAAGTATTTTACTACTACCCTGCTGAGTCTGGTCTGGAAGGCCATGAACCTTGATCAATTAAGTGATGTCAGCAGTACAGATGTAGATGACAGTATGGTTTATGTCATACTGCATATCATAACCTTGCCAGGTCATAGGACATCATCACCCATACTGTGTACCACCTACACTCGGTATACTAGATGTACATTCCTATTTCACAGGAGTGTTTTGCAACAGGATTGCTGGCAGAACCAACACTACAGAAGGTGTCTGAATAATACATGATCATCACACCAGTGGCAGCTACAGTATGTCAGTGTTAATGAATTTTATTCCCCCTCATTGTAGTCCATACCTCACAGACAAACAGAAGGCATCTGCCTATTGAAGTATGCAAATGACTATGACCTAGGAGCAATAGCTGAGTCAGGAGTGTTGTGGACAACATACAGAAGGGGCTTTGTGGGTGAGGTGTGTGTGACCTATGGCCACAATCTGACAGCTATATATTGCATTGTCACCCCTATGTTAATAACCCTGTACCCATGAACTACCTCCTAGGCAGTGCTCAACATAATGGACACTTGTGTGTGAGGGATGCAGCTAGGCAGTTGTCTTTCCTGTGATAGCTATGTCACCACACCTGTCAGGTAGTCATATGTGGCAACCCTAATAATGATAGGGTGCCATTCATGAATATAGAGATCATTGTCCAGCCATACACAACACTCAAGTGACCCATATCAGATCACATATTTCCTTTAAGGGGTATTGGCCATGTACAGATGGCCTACACCAGCCTTCCCATTCCCCATCTCCACTATGTAGCATGATGCATACCCTGAATAAATCCATGTCCAACCCAGTGATGTTGGACATACTCATCCTGACCTCGAACACATACTTCATGGACATCCACCTACCACATGCTGAACAGATCCTTGTCCCATACACTCAACATAGTCCTGCCATACTATGCATTCCTGTCCATCAAAGCTGTACATCACTCCCCTCTCAGACATGGTGTGATGACTGCATGGTAATGCATGGTATATATATGATTAACCCTGTGGATCAGTAATGTGGCACTGCTTCACCTGGCCTCACAGACCCACCTGTCGGCTACTGCCAGGTAACCTTTTATCCTAGATTCATACATGGCCCATGGCATATAGCCCACTAGTTGACTTTGACTGTACATGCTATAGTTGATATCCATCCCTGCTAATACCATCTGGCTAGCCAATGTCCCATGTGTATCACATGTGCAACACAGGTGATACATGGCAGGATGTTGAATTGCTATACAGTGCCATGTAGATGTATATGGCAGAACACATACATGTAAAACCTTATGTGAGCATGTCTGCAGGGTCACAGGTCATGTCTGTTAAGGCAGTGTAAGTCCTTATATGTGACATATACACAGCATCAAGGTTGACTGCATTAATGTGGACACATCCAGCCATGTGCTGATAGGTAGGAACACCAGTACAGGCAAACAGACATGCCCACATGAAGACAGCAACTACATGAAGTATGAGCAGTGTAATCAGGTCACACACACACACACACACACACACACACACACACACACACACACACACATATATGGTGATAATATCCACTCAACATTGAGTGTCACGTGTGTGACACAAACATGTCAGTGTCATGTAGGTTTGCAAATACAACTATTTAAACTTAATTAATGTGATACACATGTATGTTCAGCTGTAGCTCTGTATGTCTCTGAGTTACGGTGATCTGTCTCTATCATTATGTCTTCCAGGTATGCCGCGTGCAAGGCTACCCCCTTTTACCCACTTGGAGGATGAGGAACTCATCCCATACCTACTCAACAATCACAATAGCCTGTTCAGCCATGTGCCACAGGATGAACAGCAGTGGGATGCCCTGTGGATGGAACTTCACAGGAGGGTTAATGATGTGGGTGGCCACAACCGCACATACCAGCAGGTGCGCAGACACTGTACAGACCTCATTAGACAGGCAAAACAGCATGCAAATGTAATCATCAGGGAACAAGGTGCAACAGGTTGTGGACCACCAACCCAGCCCCCACTCACACGTACCGAGAAGCTACTGGCCAACCTGGGGACACCTGCAGAACCACATCCACAAGCCTTAACTGATATT
The DNA here is from genome assembly GCF_019279795.1 of Protopterus annectens. NCBI lineage: Eukaryota > Metazoa > Chordata > Ceratodontiformes > Protopteridae > Protopterus > Protopterus annectens. Next base: position 1,326,582,750 of record NC_056744.1, read on the forward strand.
GTGGAGGTGGGTGTCTCTCAACCACTGAGCCTGGAGTTGCCTGGTAAGTCAGTACTGCACCTATAACAACTATATGCCATATAGTTGCATGTGTCACTGTACAATATGTAATGTAACATCATATGCAAGGCATGTATACACACATGCCGCATACTATAGTATGCTACTCTGTGTATGCACAGGTGTGCATACACCATAGTATAGTCTAATGTACTGGTGTATGTGTTATGCACATTGCACCTGTAGCCTTTATACAGGGGTGGATTAAGCTCATACTGCTGTGTTACTCCTATTTAGGTACCTCTGGCTTTCTGGTGTGACAGCAGCCCGTTGCATATGAGAGTGTTATTATTTATCAGGAACCATAATGCACAAATCTATTTGCCATGTAGCCATTTGCAACATGTACACATAATGTATGGTCCTGTCACAATATACAGGTCAGACCTGCAATGCATCACAATGACTACCCATGTGCAACACTTGCAAACTATGTGAATCATCTCACCGACATGAATCCTCACAAACTGTCATTGCCAGATGTGTTGACAGCTGTACATACAATGGTGGAGGTGCTGTTCACTTTAGGGATGTAATACAGATCTTATCTACACGTGTGGTGAATACAAACAGTACTACACAGTGGGCTGGAGTATGGCCAGCACACAGGATTCACCGGTATGGATCATAGCCCTGCTATGAATGTCACAAAATGTGATGCGCTATCTTGACATGTGCATGACATCTATTGGCCTGGCTGCTACACTGCCTACCTAACCTGAAAACATATCCCACATACCACCCTTTATTTGCATAACCCTGTTGTCAGTGGAGCATATATGTCATATGGGACAACACAGACATGTGAAATAGATGCCCATCACAATAATTTGGACAACACATGTACACACATGGCCATCGAGGATGGCCAGAAACATGGAGCAACACACACAGTAGACGTGTTGTGCTTGTGTGTACACCCTGTCGTACAATGGCTACACATGGTTCAGCCATGACCTTTGTATAATGGTCATATTGTAGATGTGGAACACTAGACATACTACAGGCCTGTGCATATCTTGTGTAGGCGTAACATCAATCCACCACATAAGATGTGTTGAACATCTTGAGGGTGTTGCGACATGACAGCAGTCACCTGTACAGTAACCACATCAGGCCACAGATACAGTACATTCCTATTGCTGGTGTTGGGCATAAACATCATACTAGCTCCTCGTGTGTGTGTGTGTGTGTGTGTGTGTGTGTGTGTGTGTGTGTGTGTGTGTGTGTGTGGTACACAGATGTCATGTGGGACATGGTGTACCAATGTGTTCGCCATGTCTGGCTATAGTTGCCAGGCTGCAGCAATATGGTTGCAGATGTGCAAGGGTGTCAACCGTATACCCATCAGTGGCCTGTGTCACAATTTCCACATCATGATTTAGTGTGCATACACCTCTGTGACGTGGGTCACATTCCACAGTATATATGTATTGTATCTGAACACAGTCATGGCTATGAACCCTGTCTGTAACTCATACTGTATAGCACTAGAGACGCCTCATGATTCCCTGCAATTACCATGCACATCAGCTAAATGTGCAGTATATCTGTAGGACGGACAGACAACACTGCATTGGTACACTATTGCTCCACTGTATATTTAACAGGACACCATTGTATTAAACATGTATGCATGTCATTGCACACGTCAGCAGATCACATGTCATACTACATGTGATTATCAAAGTCATATGCCACACATCAGGCAGGTGTACTTTTAACCTGTGCTGGTCCACTTGGTGTAACACAGGGATGTATGCTAACTACTACTATGATTGTGTAATTTGCATGCCATCTGCTATGACACATGTATGCTGTTGTGTGCAATCCAGGGATGTATGATAACTACCACTATTACTGTCTGCACTGCATGCCGTCTGCCGTATCACATGCATGTTGCATGCCTTCTGTCATATCACTTGCGTGTGTGTCTGTGTGTGTGTGTCTATTGTATAGACTGTAATGTACAGTTTTTGTCTGCCCTCACAGGTGATGTAAGTGAATTGCTCTCCTGCAGTACATCTGATGTTGGTGTTTCCCCAGACTGTAGCAGTGATGATGAATGTATGATTGAGACACAGACAAAGTTGTCAGGGGCTGAAACTGTGCCATTGGTTGCCATTCCATCTATATCCCCCTCATCCCCGCACACAGATCCCATACCTGCACATACCCTATCACCAGTGGCCATAGAGAAAGGACAGTTGGTGCGTGGTAGCTTGGAACAGGAAAGTGTGGGGTTATGGAAGGTGTGCCTGCACACCATGGTGTCAGCCAAATGACTGGTGGTGCCCCACACAGGCACATGGCCAGTGCTGCTCGTAGGAGGACCTCTGGCCAACATGCTCCTTCATGACAGCTCATGTCACCAGATGCATGTTTCAGGCTGTAATAGAGGCACAGACATGTGCTGAATGGCACAACAGAGAAGATCAGAGGTTACGAGGGCTGCTGTGCATTCTTTAAACAGCAACATCCAGGCAATGGTAAATGCTCAACAGCAGATTGCTGATGCTTTGGATAGACGGTTGGGTGACATGGTTGGAGTCCTTGACCGTGGCATGACAATCAGCGAGCATGATCTGTCTGTGTTGGAACATCTGGTAGGAGTGAGGTGTCGGGCACATGGACATAGGCCTGCTACATCACCTGTGTCAGGTCTACATGTACAAGCTACCTCACATGCCTGCTCCCATAGTGGTGGTAGCAGCAGCAGTGCATCTTGTGCTGTGCTGTCCACACCATGACACAGCAGGCCACATGCACATGGCCCAGGACAGACCCAACATGGACACGGTTCCAGTGGACAAGTGACATCAGACAGTACTCAATCTGCACCTCTGTCTGGTAGTGCCCATGCAACCCCTGGCAGGCACAGGTCACATGTCCGTGGCCGGACACAGTGAACTGTAAAACCTTGCCTGTACAGTCTGCATCTGTCAATAATACCCCCATGTAGGCCAGACACATGGGAGAACTGTGTGCATACATACACGCACACACTGAAAACATATGTAGGGCACTGCAACACACACATGCATAAAATCCACAATACCCAAATAGATCAAAGGCCCAAACCCGCACACATGATGTCATCCAATGGTGCAGCCTAGGCCTCTGGCAAACATTAACACCCTGTGCATATGATGATGCCTGTGCTGCATCCCTGACATCCACACCATCGGTGCAGGGACATGCTCATATGGTCTGATGCACAGGGTGAACAGACTAGGATGATACATGTAGTTTACAAATGTTGAGGACTGTTGACAGGCAGCGGATATACCATGAAGTACATGTGTACAATACTGTTAACAGTATGTGTCTTGTGTAACAACAGTGCAGCCTAGGCCTCCAGCAAACATAACACCGTGTGCATATGATGATGCCTGTGCCGCATCCCTAAGATCCATACCATCAGTGCAGGGACATGCTCATATGGTCTGATGCACAGGGTGAACAGACTAGGATGATACGTGTAGTTTGCATATGTTGATGACTGTTGACAGGCAGCAGATATACCATGTAGTACAGGTGTACAATACTGTTAACAGTATGTGTCTTGTGTAACAACAGTGCAGCCTAGGCCTCCAGCAAACATAACACCGTGTGCATATGATGATGCCTGTGCTGCATCCCTAAGATCCATACCATCAGTGCAGGGACATGCTCATATGGTCTGATGCACAGGGTGAACAGACTAGGATGATACGTGTAGTTTGCATATGTTGATGACTGTTGACAGGCAGCAGATATACCATGTAGTACAGGTGTACAATACTGTTAACATTATGTGTCATGTGTAACAACAGTGCAGCCTAGGCCTCCAGCAAACATTAACACCCTGTGCATATGATGATGCCTGTGCCACATCCCTGACATCCACACCATCAGTGCAGGAGCATGCTCATATGCTCTGATGCACAGGGTGAACAGACTAGGATGATACGTGTAGTTTACAAATGTTGAGGACTGTTGACAGGCAGCAGATATACCATGTAGTACAGGTGTACAATACTGTTAACAGTATGTGTCTTGTGTAACAACAGTAACTGCATGTTGGTCATGATGTTCTGCTGTCCTTCTTCAGGTCTAATTGCACATGCCGGTGGATGTCAGTGTTTGCAGTTAGTGTCCCATATGTCAATGTGGACTACTCACAGGTATGTATGAATATACCAGCGTGCACCGTGTAGCTGCCACATACCAGTGAGAATGCCCCACGTTACAAACATGTCTACCGTTCCAAGAGCATAATAGCTGTGTATTAAGCTACTGGGGCCACAGACGTGACATCCATGAAGGGTGACATCACAGGTACAGTTACATGGAGTGGTGAGGTAAGAGAGTGGTCTAGCTGATTGCAAGGGTAGAGGCCAGTGGGAAGTGTGATGCCTCATTGGGAATCAGTAATACACATTCCCATGACAGGATGCCAACACACAACTGCACCCACACACTCAGGTATTGACACACATGTATTCAGTGACACAGTAACACACCCACACACTCACAGATTCACCGACACAGTAACGCACACTTGCACACAGTTGCTACTGGTGGGATGAGGACCCCTGCCTATGTGCAAATCATCATTACAGTACTGTGCACCTATATGATGCGCCACAGAGAATACACATGTACAGGTAGTCAGTATGGCCTAAGATAGGGGACATCAACATGGATAGTAGAATGCATCACCTGGATGGTGGGAGGGATTCAGTATGGTAACATACATCCTCACCCCAGGGATCAGTCAGCCCTACATACACACACTGTGGCATTCAGTAGATAATACACCTATGTCATGCACATACAGATACCTCATATGTGTGAGATACACGCCCCTGCCTATGTCCTGCTTTCTACATTGCAGTCTGTACAGATGTGTACACTAGTGTACAGGAGAGTGAATAACAATTGAAAAGTTTTCCCCACAATAGGTGACATATATGGACACACACACAACCACACATGCCAGTACTGTGAATCTCAGACCTGCCTAGCTCATGTTATGTATGTCAGACGTACAGCAGTATTGCATGCATTACAAACTGTACTGATGCTTCCTGTGGCAACAGTGCTTATATATGCACTAGGGACATCATATCTATTAACAGGTGTCAAGTGATTTACCTTCGCTGTCACCCTGACTGCTGTTTAAGTTGTGTGTTATGTCCTTCAGTTAATGAAACCATTGCTTACCGGTTACACAGGGTATTGTAGGACTGTTTGTGATACACCTGTGAGCTGTCCACAGCAAACATCCATCTGCAAAGATGCCCCACCACTTAGTTATTTCCACACATCTGTCCATACCTGTGGTACATCTTTCTGTACATTCAGCATATCACCATATACGGTTGGCAATGTTGAGGCTGCATTGCAACTGCATGATGTATTAGGATACACGTCACCTGCATACATCAACAACTGCACACGCATGTTATCTGAATGCACAACACTACATGTACAGGTGTGTAGGTCCTACAATCCTGACATTTGGTCATGTTTGTAGGCATTGCAATTGGTGAATATGTGTAATGACATACATATCACATGGAGTGTTGTATGATATGATGGGTGGCCAGTACAGAGGGGATGTTACCTCTGTCAACATTGATATCACATCTTATGTACTGTTAGCATTCAGCAGCCATGGACCTACATTCCATGTGAATTGTGTAATGGCTGTAGCCACTTGTTTGCACAAAAGAACAACAGCTATGCTATTTACAAGTATGTTGTGTGTGTGTGGCATGTACATACCCAGGGCAGGTACATGTATGTCATATCTATACATGAAGGTGTGTACTGGTGTACAACAACAGTCATCTGCTAATGGAGGAAAGTATCGAGGGTGCCTGGTATGTGTACAGCTGGCCTGGTCACAGACAGTGGTATCATTGCATTGCATAACACATGATGCAACTGTGTCAGTATATGTGTACTCTCTACAGTTGATGTAGAGCTTAGTACAGTACACAGGTCAAGGGTCACATGGTGGTGTACTCTTCTATGTCATACAACATGTATGATTGCGTGTTGGTGGTCCGAGGGCGTGGTGGTGTCTGAAGTTTACATCCTAGAATGCAGCATGTGACACTGTGTCCTGCACATGGCTCATCTGTGATACCTTTCATGGGAGGACCAGTCAGTACATGTGAGTGGCCTTTATGTATGTGGGTACACCACCTGGAGCTGTCCATACCTGTGTTATGGCTCACATGTCTGGTTCTGAGGTATATGGTGGTAGTGCTAGGTTCTGAGGTATATAGTGGTAGTGCTAGGTTCTGAGGTATATGGTGGTAGTGCTATTGTGTGCTACAGAGCCATCAGCCAGGTGTTCCTCACTGCACAGATGTCAGTACTCCCCATTGTTGGATCTACAGTGACCAGCTGTGAATATGGACGCTACACATCTAGCACTAGTTAACATAAGAAAACAATGCAGTTGTTCTGTAGGTGTATGGGAGTTAACCTGTATTTAGGACATTTGCCTTGGAATGGCACTGTGTGGGCGTATGCAACCTGGGAAATATCCACACTCCCTTGTATCATGGATGCATGTGATATGTGGCAAAGGCCTGCCTACTGTCAGCCATGTCATCTCAGACTGGCAGCTGATGTGTAAAAGACCGGTGTCAAATATATGTAGAGCAGCGGTCCTGCTAACAATGACAACTACTAACACCAGAGCCCATTACAATGTGTTCTTTACGTCTACCTGTAATAGCATGGCCACTGTGGTCCTCCGTGTTTAGCATAAGAGTGCATCCCAGTCAGCCCTGTGCTACTAGGAGTATGAGCATGCCCAGTATATCCTTGTGTAGATGGACACATAATAGCGCATTCTGACCAGCCCTGTACTACTGTGTGAGCAGGCCCCCTGTGGTACTAAGTGTATGAGCATGCCCAGTATATCCTTGTGTAGATGGACACATAGTGCATTCCGAACAGTCCTGTGCTACTAAGTGTGTGAGCATGCCCAGTGACACCTTGTGTTTGGTTATGTGCCTCTGTGTATGGGCATGGCCATTGTAGCACCTTCTGTAACTGTGTAATGCTGTAGTGTAATAAAGTAGTTAGGTCGGTGTTCTAGTCTCACACTTGACGTGTGTGTGTGTGTATGTATGTGTGTGTGCATGTCCCCATTTGCCTGAGGACTGAGTAATGCTTTTATACTGCTCATACTCCATACATTTCTTATACCCACCGTTAGCAAGGCCGATGATGTCACCCATCTACAAAACCACCTCTGGGAATGATATGTCCCAGTAATCTCAGTAGCGCATTCTGTAATTGCGTAATGCTGTAGTGTAATAAAGTAGTTAGGTCAGTGTTCTAGTCCCACACTTGCCATATGTGTGTGTCCTCATTTGCCTGAGGACTGAATAATACTTTTCTACTGCTCATACTCCATACATTTCTTATACCCACCATTAGCAAGACCGATGATGTCACCCATCTACAAATACACCTCTGGGAGGGCTGTGTACAAGTAATCTCGGTAGTGCATTTTGTAACTGCCTAATGCTGTAGTGTAATAAAGTAGTTAGGTCAGTGTTCTAGTCTCACACTTGCCATGTGTGTGTGTGTGTGTGTGTGTGTTTGTGTGTGTGTGTGTGTGTACCCATTTGCCTGAGGACTGAGTAATGCTTTTATACTGCTCACACTCCATACATTTCTTATACCCACCATTAGCAAGGCCGATGATGTCACCCATCTACAAATAAACCTCTGGGAGTGCTGTGTCCCAGTAATCTTGGTAGTGAGTTATGTAACTGCGTAATGCTTTAGTGTAATAAAGTAGTTAGGTTGGTTTTCTAGTCCCACACTTGCCGTGGGTGTGTGTGTGTGTGTGTGTGTGTGTGTGTGTGTGTGTGTGTGTGTGTGTGTGTGTGTGTGTGTGTGTGTGTGTGTGTGTGTCTGTCCGTTTGCCTGAGGACTGAGTAATGCTTTTATACTGCTCACACTCCATACATTTCTTATACCCACCGTTATCAAGGCCGATAATATCACCCATCTACAAATACACCTCTGGGAGTGCTGTGTCCCAGTAATCTCTGTAGCACATTCTGTAACTCCGTAATGCTGTAGTGTAATAAAGTAGTTAGGTCGGTGTTCTAATCCCAGACATGCCAACTGTGTGTGTGTGTGTGTGTGTGTGTGTGTGTGTGTGTGTGTGTGTGTGTGTGTGTGTGTGTGTGTGTGTGTGTGCGTGTGTGTGTGTGTCTACCTGTGTGAGACATGTACAGTGCTTTGTAGTATTCGCCGTAGCTCATGCCCTAAATGCGTGTTGCTGCAGTGTGATATGATAGGGATTTGTATACAGGACATGGCAAGTGTGTGTTTGTCTGTCAGAGCCTGTGTAGAGGTGGCCATGATTGTCTTACCAATGGACATGTTTGGGAGCGGGTTTTGTAGTTTTCCTATATAGTATCCATCTTATGACACATTGGCCACCTCACGAGGAGTACAGCTGTCAGTCAGCCACGGCACTGTGTTGGCAAGCCATACCCATACATATGGCAAAAGGGCTGGTGAACTAAGTATGCAGCCCTACTAGTATATGTCCTGCACCCAAGTGCCATGCACATATAACCTTGCCTAGGATATCTCACTATGTTGCTAGTAACATGCACATTGAGGACAGATAATAGGCATGGTGTGACTGCAGTGGCCTGCAGAGGACATGGCACCCTGTACAGCATTACAATAAGCACATATATGCTGACATTGTGCCTTCAATATGTTCCACATTTAATGGCTGCAACATATGTGGTGCCATCATATGCGATCCACTAAGGCCAGACAATGCTGTACATATGTGGCCTGTATGGACCCATGCCACTGACACCACAGAATACCTGTATCATTCTATCCATGCAGGTGCAGGGCTGACCTGCTCACTATAAGCAGGTTTCGCCACACCAGGCCAGTATTGGCATATCGGGGTATAACAGGCTGTGTACACTACATGTGTCTGCCAAACCAGGTACACCTGTATATGTCACTGTACAGTATTGTGGGACATGAACATCCCAGGCAATGTCCATGTGAAGGACTATCAAACACAGACACGCCATGCATTGCAAAGCTATGGCCCTACACATTGGTAACCAGGATGTCAGGCCAAATAATGCAGTATCCATCTGTGTGGGACATTGCAGACACTACACCCCTGCACTGCACACCATTGTCTGATGATGCAATGGCAAGGATTACCCCTCCACCCAGCCATGTACAGCCATCTTGAACAGCCAACCACTACACACCCATGGAGCAATGCATATCTGCAGGATAGTACTAGCACCCTGTGTCTGTGTGTGGATTGTGATGCTCCCAACCACAGTCACTCCCAGTATAAACCTCGTTGGCATACCAACAGTTGTCAAGCACTTTCACATGCCCTAGCCCATAGAACCTCCAGATATCCCCTGTGGTGCATGTGGTCCTGTGCATTACTGCGGTGTGGCAAACTAAGTAGTTACATTTTGTATTTGCCACCCTGGCAAAGGTGCCAATGTGTGTCCATTAGAGTCTGGTTGCGGTGACAATGGCATCCGTTCACGTGGACTGACGTGTGCCACACCTAATGTGTGTATACTATATCTGTTGCAGATGGCGCTCACTCACCAAAACACATGTTCTTACAGCACAGCAACATGTCACCTTTGTGGCACATGTAGTAACATCATGCACATGTAATAGTAATGAGGAGTCAGGGGTGTGCCCCTGTACTATTCAGCATGTGGCAGATGATGCTTATGGTTAAGTCTCTAAGCCCTTCCCTGGTGTACATTGCCTGTCCTGCACACACACTCTCTGGTGGATGTGAAGGTGTACACCTGCACAGCAGCAGCATGTGTATTGTAACAGATGGAAATGGTCAGGTGATGGCCTCTGCACCTATTGCAGTCATCCTCTAGCTGGTTGCATGTGGTACAGCTGTGATGGTGTTCCCATAGCCATTCGCATGATAAACACAGTACACTATCTAGGGAAACAAGTTACTATCTGGCTATGACAGTCGCTGTGAGTGGTACCTGGATGTGGTGTTCTGACACGGCATCGCAGATGATATCTGGATGTACCTCAATCATTTTCCACAGTGAGAAATAGCCTAGTGACAGGAGGGTGATGTGCCACACAACTACAGCATGCAAGTGTAGCTATGCTGCATTGAGACTACTGCCTGTTTAACTTGTATGTGGTAATGGCTATTCTGCATGTTATAATACAGACATGACAGTAGTCTGTTCATGAGGGATCCCCATCTGTAGGGCCATCTGTGAACTGGTCAGTGTGTGCAACCATTTGTTTCCTGTGTTGCACACTGAACACACTTCTGTGCACAGCAGAAGCATGTTGTGAGGATTACAGACAGTACATGATGATAGGGATGTGTTACTGCCATCACATCCCTGATTGGACATGTGTCACATGAGACAGTGATATGACTGACACTGTGTGGGATTCCCAGTGACAAACCAATGATGGGCAACTGTTCATAGCTGCGGTCACACATCTACCACGCATTGTACAGTTGGCATGCGGTATATATGCATGTGTTGTGCTCCCTCTGCAAATGTATACCATCTGTTGTGTTGGGTTGCTGGTAATATATATGCATATTGTCGTAGGTAATCCTGTATGCTGTTGTCTATCACTAAGCCATATGTGGGTTTAAAATGTAATACCATAGGCTGAATGGGTTGGTAGATCCCGGCAGATCCTCCTGTCCCACTTCAGCTGACCATGGCACCGGACACTAGCACATCTGGGGCCCAGCCATTAACATCAACCTCTGTTGGCTCTGCACCACCTTCTGGTGGTACCACCACTGAGGTGGAGCATGTCTCCCTTGGGAGCAGGACCAGACAGGTACATATCTGTTGTCGTGCGGTCCTGGACGTGTTGTGTTGGTGGTTCCCTAAGGGGTTACGTATCCAGATACACCTGTTCAAGGGCAGAGTATCACATTTACAGGGTGATGCTGCCCCTCCTGGACAGCCCCCAGCACTGCCTCCTTTGCAGCTGTGTAGGTGCAGTGGCAGTTGGCCATGGTTGGGGACCTCCATCCCACTGTTCCCATGGGCTTTTGAATGCTGAAGACCAATCCCCATCCAGGGTGTGCCCCCCCCCCCACATGTGTCATGTACCAACCCTGTATGCTGCCATTTCTGTGCTCCTACCTATCCTCCACGACCATACCCACACTCCTTCCCCAACATCTGATCCTCACCTACAGACAAATAAGGCCATTCGGTTCCTAGGACACCATCTGCCCTATACGTAGCTGTCCATTACACACACGTGCCCACTGGACACATGAAACCCTTGCAATATGCATCATAACATACTACTGTTATCCTCACCACTGTCCCTCAGGTGCATGATCTTGGTATGCACATCACTCCTACATGGTTCAGGTACATGTGAGGAGGACGACCCCATTGTACACAAAACACTACCGGTCCCTCTATGGTTACCCCATTTACCTTTATCATGATGATGATGTTGCACAGAGCACATTGCAGGAGTACTGTTCACACATAATGATTGGACAGGTACTGTTG